>NW_027468598.1:12813202-12948202 GCF_046254945.1 Alosa pseudoharengus | reverse complement strand
CACTCTCCCTCTCTCTCTCTCAGTTCAGTGGCATTGTAACCCCGTATGTGTTCTTTATCCGTTCTTTCCACCTTGCTTTCTGCTCTCTCTCTGTCATTCTTCTTCATCTTGCCCCTCCCTCTCTGAGGTTTTGCCCTTGTCTCCATGACCCACTAAGCCCTCTCATCCCCTCCTGATGCCTGAGGTGTGATATTACCTACAGAGAAAGAAAGAAGAGAGTGAATGCGAGAGAGAGAGAGAGAGAGAGAGAAATAACAGAGAGAGACAGCAGCTGTGTCCCTGTGTCCCTTTTGCCACCTTAATCCACACAAACCTTTTGGATTTTTGTACCGCATCACCTTTGGCTCAGATCAAACATCTCACACTTTCTCTGTTGCATCTTGTGCCAACCCTGTGACGTCATGGGTCTCACAAGTTGGGCATGCTGGAGCAACGTCACCGCCTAACAATTAATTGACCTGGGTTAGATTCCCGAGCCTGCCAATTAAGTAAGTGGTAAACCTCCTAATAGAAGAGCTGTATGGATTCATTCTCCTAACAAAACAATGCCATGGGGCTCTTGTTGTAGGAGGTTTACCACTTACTCTGAGTTAACTTACCCAGGTTTGTCACTAAACCACATATTTGGAATACCCCCCAGGACATAACAATGAATGACAACATCCACACCACATATAATGCTAACGCCTTGAACAACTATGTAGTTGGGGGATCACTACATGATTCTAAGTGATTCTAAGAACAATAAAAAGCTGACAAGTCATCGGAATACATCAAATTTTAGACATATCAAGATTTATCAACGATTTATCACTTTGAAAAGACTTTTCGTCAGTCGATTTGGACACTCATATCATTAAAGTTACGTTTGTCTTTATTGATATGTTCAGCTTATAGTCATAATGGTGGTTACTGCCCCCAAATTGGTGAATAAAAATTAAACGTGGGAGAAGCGTTTGATTCGATTAAATGTAACTGAGTACAGAAACCGCCTTAACAAGATTAATTCTTTTAGCAATTGTCAATAAATGGCACGAGAAAGTTTGGACTGAGAGTTATCTGTGAATCAGCGGGGTTAAGGGTAACATTAAATTCCCAAGTTTTCGTAATTTCAGTTACACTGCCAGAACTATCTTGAGTAGACTCATTGTAGAACTGTTTTCAATGGCCAGACTGCGCCATAACACCACATAGTCATAAGATGCACCTTATTATCACATGAATGAACATTCCCTAGAATGTCCATATGAATAGTCTTAATAAGTAATGTGTAGTAGTTAGTTGCACCTAGTTGGCTATGTTACACTGACAATACAAAGTTAGCTAGTTAGCAAGCTAATGAAGCTAACATTGAATGTTAGTTACCAAAGAAATTTGTTGTCTGTTGAAACTGTTGTGTTTAGGCCCCAGCCGTGGTGCGGCTGGCTGGGGCACCTGCACCGTGTGCCGGCGACCCGGGTTCGATTCCCGCCCCGTGGTCCTTTCCGGATCCCACCCTGACCCTCTCTCCCACTCGCTTCCTGTCATTCTCTACTCTCCTGTAAATTAAAGGCATAAATGGCCAAAAAAAAAAAAAAAAAAAGTGTGTTTGGAAACAAACTGAACCCCATCTGAATTTTAAACCAATGTGTAAAGTGTAACTGCTAGCGGTTTCCCCCATTGACTCAATGGTCAGCATGCCTTCCCCCTCGTAGGGGCGGTAACCTGC
Organism: Alosa pseudoharengus; assembly: GCF_046254945.1. Classification (NCBI taxonomy): domain Eukaryota; kingdom Metazoa; phylum Chordata; class Actinopteri; order Clupeiformes; family Clupeidae; genus Alosa; species Alosa pseudoharengus. Next base: position 12,946,494 of record NW_027468598.1, on the reverse strand, counting down.
ATGTCGAACGGATCTATAGTTATTGTTCCTGGTGTGAACAGCCCCTTACTTTTAAAGGTTTCTCAGGCCCATCACCACACAATGGCCTCACACACAGTTTCTCCCTAAAGCAGAGTTTTAGTCCAAAACTAGCAAGCTTATTGACCCCCACAGCATCCAAGATGATACCAAAACCAGGAGCCTATAAACATCTCAAGGAGTAGTAAACAGTCGGATACTGTTACTTTCAAGGCCCCTTACAGGAATACACCTACACAGCTTCAGGAAAAGGTCTATTGACTCCAAGCTTATTTTGAAAAAGGTTTGGAGGACTTTCAGGGGTTTTCTGGGGCCAGGCAAAGACACAAGGAGACAGTGGTCAGGCTCCAGTCTCAGATAACCCACAGTCAAACTGATCTAAACTCAATAAGGCTCAGACACACACAAACAAACACACACACACACACACACACACACACACACACACACACACACAGATAGACAAAGTGGCCCCGTGCTGGGCTATCACAGCGGTCACTGGAATACAAATCACTACACTTCAGAGAAAGATGATGATGTCAGCTTTCTCTGTCTGTTGGTTTGTTTGTGTGTGTGTATGTGTGTAGTGTGGCTTTTGGCTACTTTTCAACTAAGGGCCTCCAGAGGTCAAGCCATCGACAGCCAATCATGGTGAGGGCAGAGAACAGTCTGTTTGCATTCTCTCTGTGGGTGTTGTGAGAGCAGCCGTGTATATTAATAGAAACACACACAAACACACACACACACACACACACGTACACACACATATACACACACACACACACAGATGCACACACACACACACACATTTATGCATATAAACACACATACACTCACACAAATGTACACACACACACACACACACACTCCGACTGAGGCAGTGTTTATTAACCAAAAGATGCTCCCCTCACCCTGGTGAATGTCAGCTGTCATCCATCCCTGCAGACAGTCCAGTCAATAACACACCCACACAGTCTTTGGGTGTGTTCCAAACGGTTGCTGCCTTTTAAGATATCTAACTGGGGAGCAAGGCAGCAAGTGCGGTTCGAAACCGAAAAAACAAATTCTGCTGCCTTTTAAGATATCTTAGAATTCCCAAATAACGGTCATTTTTGGAGGCAGCATCGATGCACACTTCATGCTCCCTCCTACCCATAATCCCTTGCGGCAACGTCTGAAACAGCTGTGAAAGGTAAACAAACATGGCGGATGACATCGGTAATGGCTGCTGAATCTGTTTAAAATGTCATTTGTGTGACCTTATTTTGCTTAGATTTGTAGATAAGAGATGAAAAATAAACAACTTACTATCTGATTATGCCATTGTTGTAACCATTAATAGCGTCTGGTCTGATATATCTGCCGGCCGTAAAACTAATTTACGTAATTTACGTAAGCTAATTTAGTTTAACGTCAGGCCTTTGCTAACGTCATACCCTAGTGTTAACCAAAGATTCTAGAGTGCTACGCTCATTTTTAAAAGATGCATTTAATCCAAAGTCATGTCTAGTGAGACAGCTCTCTATGTAGGGAGGGAGGCAGTAGGCAGCTGTCTCCCGTTTCGAACACTCCCTTTGTCTCTCCTTGTCACTCACTCTCTCTCTTTCCCTTCCTCAGAGCCACACACACACACACACACACACACACACACACACACACACACACACACTTTCTGTCACACACATCCAAACTTTATTTCTCTCTCTGAAGTAAACAAACTGTTTTGCCAATACAGTAAAAGTACATAAGGATACACACGAGGATATGCACACACTTTTTGTCTCTCTTTCTCTCTCTCTCTCTCTGTCTGTCTCTCTCTCTCTCTATCTCTCTCTCTCTCACACACACACAACAAACACAAAAAACTGAATAAATATACTTTTGTTGCTAAGATACCATTCACATGGCGTGGGATAACAGAGGGTTCAGGAAGGGGGAGAGTAAAATGTGTGTGAGTGAGTGTGTGAGTGTGTGTGAGAGAGAGAGAGAGAAAGAGAGAGCATGTGTGTGTGTGTGTGTGTAAGAGAGAGTATACAGTATGTGGTGTGTGTGTGTGAGCATGCATGTACATGTGTGTGTGTGTGTGTTAGTGTGTGAGCATGCATATGCATGTAATGTGTGTCTGTGTATGTGCCTGTGTGTATGGGAGAGAAAGAAAGAGAGAGAGAAAGTGTGTGTGTGTGTGTGTGTGTGTGTGTGTGTTTAAAAGCAGCATTAGGCCACTCTGTAATTAGCAAATGGTGTGATTATATTACAGTATGATTATATCTCATTGTTCCACACTTTTACATCACAGCACAATACAGCCCACTGGGGGAAAGGACGAATGAGAAAGGACGAATGAGCTGGAGAGTGGAGAGAAAAATGGAAGGATTAACTAGAAAAAACAGATAGAGGTGAAGAGAAGGGGAGAAAGAAGGCAGCAGAGAGGAGAGAGAAAATGGGAGAGAGAATAAGAGGGAGAGAAAGCAAAAATGAACGACAGAGAGAAGGAAAGGGTGGAAGGATGACAGAGAGGATATATATTATGATAAGTAGACTTAGTGTGTATTGTGTAGACTTAGTGTGTGTATTGTGGCTCCACAAACCTACTGAGGAGAGAGACTTTTCCCGATCCAGCCTTCCCATGCCTTATCCCGACGCATGTCTGTCTTAAGGGATTGTGTCAGTGTGAATAAACTTGCTCCCTTCTAGCTATCTTCTCAATCCTTCCTCTTTTTCCACACTCCTGCTGCATCCATCCTCCTGTCCCTCCCGCTGTGCGGATAGTTGAATATGCTTTTTGTAGATTATTGACGGGAATCTCTGGCTGTGCGTGTGCGTCTGTCAGTCAGAGCTCACCAGCTGGAGTTAAATGTTCATATTCTGGGCAGGCGCGAGCTCAAGACTTCAGCCCTCCAACCAGCTTGGGTTTGCACTGTGTGTCTCTGGTCTCCTTCATGCTCTATCTATTTTCCACATTTACACTTCTGAGGTGCCATTTTCCTCAGCGTTTCCTACATTTTTGCATTCTAGAAAGTGCTTTTATCTGATAATATCAGTTGGCTTCGAGGATTTTTCTGATCTTTTATGTGTTCAAACCCATGATTTTGGTGTTATCATTGCCTCATTTTTTTCTAGTTCATTTCTAGGGAAAACAAACATTTAAGTTTCTTGGTGTTTTATGCCCCCAACGTTGTCTTCAAGGTAGCGCTGCCTGGAAGGCACTAGGGTTAGGCATGGGTTACGGTTAAGGTTAGGGTTAAGATTAGGATTAGGATTAGGTGCCTTTAAGTCAGCAGTGGCAGTGCTGCCTGGAAGACAACGTTGGGGGCATAAAACACCATCGAGCAACATTTAGTAGTGAGACTGTTGCTGTTATAAACCCCATGTGCGTCTCTGGCCAGTGTTACAATGTAACAGCCGTAACCGATGGGGTTGTGAACCCAGTTCCAGCACAGGCCTCAACCAATAAGGGACGGCTACAGCCTGCTGCGAACAGAGAGAGAAGTGAGAGGAAAGTCTGTGCTGTGATTGGTGGCGGACGTAGAGGTGAGGTCAGCCGGGGCCAAGTGCCTGCTGCTGCCGCTGTTCCAGTGACACTAATGACGGTGATGTCACGGATGTTGATGATGAGGGTACTCTTGCCCCGCTGGAGTGGGGGGTAGGGGTAGGTGGGTTGGGAGAGAGGTGGGGGTGTTTGAGTGTCAGCTTCAGGGCCTGCAGAATGAGCTCTAAATCAACGCTCTCCGCTTGACTCTAAACCAGCAGGGCATGGACCCTGCCGTGGCTCCTGATGAGGTGCCTGATTAGAAAGTGAACAACGTGCTGCTGTGCCGCATTTTTTTTTTTCCATCATCGTCATCCTCTGTTTTTGTTGTTTTCTGAATTGATTTAAATTCTGTCGAATAGAAGCAGGGGATAAGAAGAAGGGGATAAGAAGGGGACATAGCTGACTTCTCGGAAAGAGATCATGATTCATTTTTCTTGCTCGTTTCTCAGAACCGATTCAAGCGGAGACGAGGAGAGATGCTGTCAGGCTTCACCTCAGGCCACTTCCCTTGAAGCAGGCCGGCTGAACGACATGAAAGTCAAAAAATCAAATATGTGCAATACGTTAGAGGGAGCTCTGATCATGCTGTGAATGGGAGACAGAAGAAAAGGCCTTTTCTGGTTCCACAAGAGAACAGCAGAGTAAGGGAGATGAGAGAAAGAAAGGATAAAAGGAGAGAGACACACACAGAGAGAGAGAGAGAGAGAGATGGGAGAAAAGATTTTTCTTTAGAGTGATGAACATCTAGTGGGCTTTTCTTGATATACAGTATCAGACAATTTTTTATAGGAGCAGCGAAAATGATTAAACATGTCAAAGTGCACAAAGAGAGGGAGAAGCCTTTTCAGATGGACTGGGGTGTAATTGGCAAATTCTCATGCACACACACACAGACACACACACTGTGTTTGGAAAAATTAGCTGTTTGGCCACAAGGCAACCTCTTAGATTTATGCTCAGGAGCAACTATTTGTTAGGTAGGGAAGAGAGAGAGAAATTGAGAGGGGGGGGGGGGGTGTTCACTAACACTTCACAATTCTAGGTTTTGCAGTGGAGGTCGATGAAAGAAATGAATTATGGGACAGCAAATTTTTACAGGAGTCACACAAGGGATAAGATGGGGATCAATCAGAGGTAGATTGATGGAATAGAGAGAGAGAGAAAGAGAGAGAGAGAAAGAGAGAGAGATGGGGGTAAACTGGGAAGGGAATGCAAGAAAGGATGATGACATAATCGGTTTCCAATTACATAGTTACAGATCTATAAATCATGTGTGTATGTGGGTCTGTCGATGTGCACAGGATTGCTTGTGCGTTGGTAGGATTGAGTGTGTGTGAGAGAGAGACAGAGAGAGAGAGAGAGAGAGAGAGATAGGCATACAGTATAGGGAATGTGGAAGAGACCAACATTTGTAGTTCTGTATTAGGAAGGAAATTGTAATGTCCAGTGAAATGGACATTACAAAACATCAAAGAAGCAGTTACCCAGCTGTAACATTATCGCTCACATAACTGCATACGTGCACCTTGTTTTTCCCCACCAAGCAGCATGAGTCAGACAAAAACATTAGACGACAAACACTTGCAATGCAGCACCTCATAGTATATCTCGAACTTGTTTACTGATTTAGTTTCTACAATCCATTTAACTGTTGATAGGCACATCGAAATGTATATATATATTTTTAAGATATAAATATGCCACATTAATTTCAAGCTAGGTTAGTTTTGCTCTTTAAAAAGCTTACTAAACCTAAAGATTGCTCCAAAGTTGTGTCTTCTGTAGACAGGGAAAGATGTGTCTATAGATGTGATAGACTGCGTTTACATGCACTTTAGTATCCTGGTTATAATCGGGATTTTGAAGTATCCCGGTTTTGTATTTGCGCATGTAAACATTATATCCCTGCATAAGCCCGGTTTTGAGTAACCCAGTTATGCTAGGTGGAGTACTCCGAAAGAAACCGGGATACTGTTCCATGTATACTGTACACCTTATCCCGGTTTCTCATGCAAACGCGCAATTGCATTAGAAACTGGGATAAGGTGTGCTATTATAACTTTATTGTTGGTGACCGGAATACTATATTCATCATGTATACAGGGCTATTAATAACCAGGTTTCTCTGTGTTCATGTAAACACCATATCCTGAATATGATTAAAATTGGGATAAGCCTCATAACCGAGATACTGAAGTGCATGTTAACGCAGTCATAGAAGATGGAAATCAATGAGAGCAAATGGGAAGAGGGTGGGGTGAATGTGTGTGTGTGTTTCAGTGTATGTGTGTGTGTGTGTGTGTGTCTGTGGCTGGGTCATTGGAGAGCTTTGGCCTAATCCTGTTAGCTTTGGCTTTGGTCCACAGGCTGGGAAGTGCACCTTTACTGCTACTGAGAGCATGGGAACACACACACACACACACACACACACACACGCATACAGCAGAGCTGAGTACATCATAGTTGTCTGTTTCGCTAAATCCCTGTTGTCCACAGGCCAAGCGTGGCTTTGACAAGTCACAGCTAAATGCAGTTCCTGATACGCTCTATTGACCTTTTGTGTGCGCGCTTTTCATTCAGTCTCATGATGTCTTACGTCAACTCTGTTTGCTGATGCAGTGACGTCGATTTTCAACTTCTAATTTGATTTGTGTGTGTGTGTGTGTGTGTGTGTGTGTGTGTGTGTGTGACAACATGGTTTCCAGGTTTTTGTATACATTTGTCTATTGTGATTAAGTGTGTGTGTGTCCAGTAAATGGCGATCTTGTGAAAGATGACATAGAATTTAGCTAATCTTCAATTGCAGGTATACATTGTAATTGTTTCTCTCTTGGTTGTAATTGTGAACTGTTTTGTTGAATGTACTGTAACGATTTGATAGCGAACCACACAGTTGTCCAATCAAAAGGTTTATTCACTGGGAACGAGAGCCGGGACACAGATCGACCCAGAACACAATGCCAACAGGGCAGGTCAAGCACGCACACACACTACACATACAGGGGAGGACGCAGCCTCCCACACAAAAAGGATCACACACGAGGGAGAACTAAAAGGGAAACATGTTACAATAAAGACGCTAACATTGCACACAAAACTAAGGAGAATAACGACATAAACCCCCCAAATGTTCGCTCTCGTATCCCAGGATCCCCTGCGCGGGAGAACGCTAACACTGTCTTTTGCGCCGACGTTACATAGCTCCCCCAACAAGCCATTGCCGTCCTCGGCAATGACCACGAGGTAGCCACATGCTAACGTCGGCGCGCGTCGCCCGCCACTCAGTTCAGTGCGACAGTACCGCCAACTCACGTGGGGTGCACGCGCCGCAGGAGCTCACTCATCGGGGCGCCACGCTGCTAGCAATCCAGTTCGGGCGTGCTAGCAGCCACGTGGCCGACCCCGCTCGTCACCAGCTCCCTCTCAGCAGCCGCCCTCAGGCTGCCCTTTCCGCGGCGTGTCACCACGGCACTCCTCCTCTCCAGACGGGGCCCTACGTGGCCTTACAACCATCGACACTGTACCAAGCACCGGGGTTCGAGGGGGGCCAGATGAAGCTGCGCCAACGCCACTCCGCTCCGTCGAGTCGCCGACCAGGACAGACAGGCACCGACTCCACAGCAACCGGACCACGCTGAGCTCTCCCGCTGCAGCTACCGTCTTCGGCGTCCCTCCTCGTGTTGCCATCTCGCAGAGCCGTACTGCTCTGTTCCCGGCCCGTTCCACTCCTTCGCGGCCTCGGCGAAGGCACGACCCCCGAGATGGTCGTGTTATCGAACTCCACACACAAACTTTTTCAAAAGGCGCCGGCCAACAGGCCAACTAGAACGGGCGCCCACACAGCACGGTGCCTCTCACACGCACCCAAAAGTTTTTTTTTAAAGTTCAGAGGGCATTTCCGTCAAACCTGCCCCACCGTCGTGAGTTCGCTGCCCTCAGCGGCTCCGCCAACCGTCCATCGTCTAGGAACCTCTTCCTCGCCGCACTCCCTCGGCTCTGCTCACGCGTCGCGGCTCGCCGTGGAGTCAGCGCCCAGGCCAGCGTCATCTTCTCCGCGACCACTTCATCTGGCCAGATCTCCTCCCATGGCAGCAGGCAGGTCTCGGCGATAGCTCTTCTCCTCCGGCGGCGGTAACGATAGAAGGCCTCAAGCTCTTCAGTAGCCCTTACAAGGGCTCTCTCTGGATCCTCTTGCGTGGGCCTCCACCCAGCGGTGAGGTCTCCCGCTCCCAGCTTCTCTCGCTGAGCGGAGGCCATGTTCGAAAGTCGCTTCTGACACCAATGTAACGATTTGATAGCGAACCACACAGTTGTCCAATCAAAAGGTTTATTCACTGGGAACGAGAGCCGGGACACAGATCGACCCAGAACACAATGCAAACAGGGCAGGTCAAGCACGCACACACACTACACATACAGGGGAGGACGCAGCCTCCCACACAAAAAGGATCACACACGAGGGAGAACTAAAAGGGAAACATGTTACAATAAAGACGCTAACATTGCACACAAAACTAAGGAGAATAACGACATAAACCCCCCAAATGTTCGCTCTCGTATCCCAGGGTCCCCTGCGCGGGAGAACGCTAACACTGTCTTTTGCGCCGACGTTACAGTACCAAAACAATGCACACAAAAAAAAAACATTCCCCCTGATATGAAATCTTCATATATATACATAATACGATATAAGGTTGGGGTGTTCAGATGGCTCAGTGATAAACAGTGTGTAGCTTGTCAACTAAGAATGATCAAGGTTTATCTGACATCCACAAATTTGTTTTTATTTTGCACCAAATAATATAAAATAAGCTTTGATGCAAAATAAATATGATTTCTTCAAGTGTATTTTTTATTATACATACCGGTATGTATGTTTATAATACTACATCATGTATAACTTTTTTTCATAAATGTACTTGGACTTGGAGTTAGTATCAGTAGATTCAGTCATGATCTCAGTCACAGGAAGGACCATACGCTGCTGGTTGCATCACGATCTCAGTCACAGGAAGTGACATACGCTGCTGCATCATGATCTCAGTCGCAGAAAGTGGCATACACTGCTGCTGGTGCTGGTGGTGTTAAGTCAGCATGTACTGTGTGTATGTGTCTGGTGACGCCACTTCTTCCATGAGAGGTGTTAGGAATATGTGTCAGCAGACAGACGAAGGAAGCCCATAAGGGACAAGAGGCACCAGGAGTGCATGCTGAATTCATCGCTAGCAGTCACAGACAGGACCCATATGCCATGGCCTGTCCTGAGGTAACATCTCTGCTTGAGAGTGTTGATGTTAAACCACATAATGTACAGGCAGACAGCAATTCAAACGTCGCCCATCGTTTTTCACTTCAGAAGTTAAGCATACCTTCAGTTTGTCTCATAATGTTTTCTATCATCAACGGTTGTTTCAGCTAATCACTACAAGACTCTGAATTTCATGAACATTCCATGGTCTGTCAACGCTGCATCGCTCCTAGGCTCTACCTGTCTGAACTCGGTGGTTGATTGGTGGTTGAAGTGTGCGTGTGTGTGTGTGTCTGTGTGTGTGTGTGTGTGTGTCTGGCTGCTTTTACAAGGCATTTTAATCCCTTCGTGTGGAGCGATTAAAAGATGACAATGGCATTATTGTGTCTGATGTGACTTCTGATGTGACTCATCAATTTAAAGCCCAAATTAGCCACGTGAAAAAGTTCTAATCTGTCACAACAACCAAAATATCCAGAAAATAAAGATTCTCAGGTGATGGCTGAAAACATGAAATGCAGGACTGAAACATGCTAGATGAGCAAGCAGGATGTTTGAAGTTTCTATGTTTATATCAGGATTATTGATCCACGTCTACTCTTTAGCTTCTCATTTGCTGCCCCCTTCTTCTTTACTCCTCATAACACTCATTTATCACACACACACGCACGCACACACGCACACACACACACAATTATACCCTGCTCCACACCTCACAGTAGTTTGTAACCTTTTCCCCTCTGGCAGCTACTTTGACAAAATACAAGAGCTACTAATATTTTATATTAGTAGTAGCATGCATTCACATAGCTGATCTCCACCCAAACTATTTAAATAAGATGTGCATGTATTTTAAGGCTCCTTCTCTGTTTGCAGACTTTGAATTTGATTTGATAGGAATTTTAACAGGTTTACCAAGTGACTATGCTATCAGATTTATGAACACTTTTCGAGAGCTACACTCGGAAACAGGTGGGGAGCTACTGATAGCTTGCGAGCTACCTGTTGGAGACCCCCACCTTACAGCCAAACAAACACACACACACACACATGTAAAGACTGAGATAAGGTTAGGTAGAAAGAAAGAGAACAACAAAGAGAGAAGCCGTGTATGAAGCTGGGAAATAAATTGACTTACCAGATGGTGAGTTTTAGTCCCAGGTCACACACATGGTAATATGAGTGTGTATGTGTTTGTGTGTGTGTGTGTGTGTGTGTGTGTGTTTCCAAAGGGATACACTCCCTGTATGTCTGTCTCTCTTCCCCTCTGTCAGCCGACTCTGTCTTTCTCCGGCTTGTTGTTGTTCTTTAGCTTCTTAGTTGCTGGGGCAGAGAGCTGGTGATGAGGAATTGTGTGTGTGTGTGTGTGTGTGTGTGTGTGTGTGTGTGTGTGTGTGTGTGTGTGTGTGTGTTAATCTTGTTGCAGAGCTGCTAGTTTAGCTCCAGGCACAACAAGCTCTCCAGTAGTGCTCTCTATAATGCACATGGTTAGGCTGTGCTGCACAAAGAGTTTGCGAATATAGTGTTGTTTTTGTTTGCGTGTCCATGTGTGTATGTGTGAGAGAGAGAGGGAGGGAGAAAAACAGAGTGTGTGTGTGTGTGTATGTGTGTGGTGATGCCGATCCTGTAATTCCCCACGAGAGGGTGGCAACACGGGTGCTAAGCAGCCAAGGGTCCATAGAGAATAAAAGTTACGCAGTCACTCCCTTGACACACAGACACACACACACACACACACACACACACACACAGAGAGAGGGTGAGAGAAAGAGAGTAAGACATTGCATGAGCAAATGAAGGGAAGAGTAAAGAGGGGGAAGAGAGAGAGAGTTGCTTGGATGCACACAATAACTCACACAAAGAGATTAAACATTCAAACCCAAACCCGTACTGATAAATGTACGGTAAATACAGCGTTTCCTTTTCAACATTTTACACAATCATGAACCTTGACTACAGTAGCACGCATGCACGCACACACACACACACACATATAGGATAAAGAATGTAAGTGGATTATGCTGGTAAAGTAGGACTGTTTCAGCCTCTTAGTCAGAATCGCCCTTGACACAGCAACCATCCATGGAAAGCAATACAGTGAGCGTGCACACACACACACACACACACACACACACACACACCACACACACGCTCAAAAGTCAGGTGTGCATATATTCATATGAATGTTTGTGTGTGTGTGAGTGTGCATGCAGACAAATGTAGGTTCATCCATAAACAGTATGAGCTAGCAAAATTCCTGAAGACAAATACTACTACACACACACACACACACACACACACACAAACACACAAACGCACACGCACACGCACACACACACACACACATACACACACATTAAAATGAACATCTGGTGCCATAACTGTGTCTTTGTGTGTGTACGTATTGTGTTGTGTATATTGTGTGTGTCTGTGTGTGTGTGTGTGTGTGCGCGGATGTGTGCATGTGTGTTTGTGTGTGTGTGTGGTTGCTTCTGCAACGTAACCACATCTGTTTCAGATTGATGGATAGGTACACTTTTATTCTCACACAGCAACAAATAAAATCCCTCCATCATCCTGCTGTTCAATCCTCTTCACCCAATTACTCTTTCTCCCTCTCTCTCTTAAACAATCACACACACTCAGTCACTCACACACACACACAGTCACACACACACGCACACACACACAAACAGTCACACACACACAAACGCATACACGCACACGCACGCACACACACACACCCACACAGAATACATGTATACATGCATACAGTTATGCATTTCATCAGACTATCATAAAAAAGAGAAGATGAAAGACATATCATTCCACATTTTCTACAGTACATGTATGGAAGTTGCTCTTTGTGTGGTGGGTGTATGTGGTGTGTGTGTGTGTGTGTGTGTGTGTGTATGTGTGTGCGCTTTCGTGCATGCGTGTGCGCGTGTTTTTGCGTGTGCGCGTGTTTGTGTGTGTGTTTGTGTGTGTGTGTGTGTGTGTGTGTGTGTCTAGGCGGTAGTAATTGAACTCATTCATCTCTCGTTGGTGAGCACCTGTCAGCTGCTGTCTATCCATCTGTCAGACGCCACTTTGAGTCAGCACTGATGAACACTGATAGAGCATACACACATACACACACACACACACGCCGTACACACACACACATACACACACAAACACACACACACAGACACACTCCCTTCACATACACACACGCACAAAGAAACTCCCTTCACACAATCAGACATAACTGAGACAACATTATATATTATGCTATTCACTGTGTCTAAGCTTGATGAACCTTGACCAAGGTTGAGGGCCTGTAATGCACATAGTAGAGTACACATGTGTGTTCTGGAGATTTGACACAAGCTCCAGAAGCAACAAATGAGAGGGAATCATATTATAGTAGCACACTAACTGACAGGAACACACACACACACACATATATAATGTTGTCTCAGTTATGTCACACACGTACACACACACACACACACACACACACACACACACACACACACACACACACACACACACACACACAGATTAATAACAGTTTCACCTAGCATGTTCATGCACTAATAATCATCAGTTAATTACTTTACATGACCTTCTGTGTGAGACTGAATTAGGGGCCCTCCAATCTATCATTGAAATAAATGTATGTGTGTGTGTGTGTGTGTGTGTGTGTGTGTGTGTGTGTGTGTGTGTGTGTGAGAGAGAGAGAGAGAGAGGGAGAAAGAGAGAGAGAATGTGAGTATGTGCGCCTAACATTGCTTTAACACACACATACTGTACACACTCTATAAAGCAAGTATAGGCTAGGGCTGTGCAATATATATCACATACAATAATATCTAATATTTTACATGAATGCGTCAGTTTGAACTAAATATTATCTGTTTCGCTTAAATATGTTTCCATTATCCAATATTAATATCCTATTAACAAAAATGAAATAGTATAAAAGTAAACTTATACTTATAATGCTCAATGCAAATACAATTCATTTATTAAGGATGAAAAAGATTGACTAAATTTCGTTATAAACAAAATCCCAGAGAAATACCAAAATATACCCCTAGGTATATGCCTAATACTATAGAACCATGAAATCCCACTTCTCCTTCCTTAAAACTCATTGTGACAGTTTGTGTGTGTGTGTGTGTGTGTGTGTGTGTGTGTGTGTGTGTGTGTGTCTGTGACAACTCATTGTCTCTCTGACAGTCTGCACACCTGCATGTGTGTGGTGTGTGTGTGTGTGTGTGTGTGTGTGTGTGTGTGTTAGCTCATCATCATCGTGTAATTGAAGGTGATTGGGGTTGAGCAGACGCTGCAGGCCGGGCTCATCTGGTCACCATGAGCGACAGCTCGTCAGCCTCATTAACCATGCGCTGATGGGAGAGCAGGAGTTCATTAAACCTGAAATCTCCTGCCTGTCTCACACACACACACACACACACACAGAGAGAGAGAGAGAGAGAGAGAGAGAAAGACAGATGCACATACACACTCACTCATGCATGAAATGGGTAGGAAACACACACACAGACACACATTCACATTGCAGAGGTGTACAAACATACATATAAAAACTAACTATCTGCACACAAGCACATAAAAACTAACTATCAGCACACAAGATTTGGTTACACTTTACTTGACAGTATCGACATAAGAGTGACATGACACTGTCATGAACGTGTCATGAACAAGTCATAAACGTTTATGACATAACGCTTCTGTCATTAAGTGGTTTAGGGTTAGGGTTAGAGTTAGGGTTCATGTGTCATGACAGTGTCATGTGTTCATGACTGTGTCATGTCACTCTTATGTCGATACTGTCAGGTAAAGTGTAACCCAAGATTTCTCCCAGAACCTGTTTAAATCGCAGCATTTCAGAATGATTGTAAACAACAGGCATCAAGATACGTCCGGGTGGCAGAACGGGAGCTGTTTCCACTGACCTGAGGAGATGTTGTTGATCAAAGTTGAAACGATGACGAAAACGTGTTGTGTTTGTGGTTGCGCTGCCAGATACTGTATACAGCAAAGGTGCAGGGTTTTATCGATTTCCTTCAGAAAAAAATACATTTATCCAGCGGAACCTGTAGTCCGGCAGCCATGGGGTCAGACCTAGTTTTGTCGGTTAAAGTTTTTTTTTTTTGCAGAATCTTGTAGACTAGGGGTGCTCTTTAAGATTTAGGAGGGTGCCCAGTGATATCCCTTGAGCAATTTTGTATATTAAACCAGGTTCACCTAAATTATGGCATTTGGCTGCCGGACTACTGTGAGTGAGGAGGTTAAAGTGAGTGGACGTCGTCAAAAGTAGTGAGAAAATAGCAAGATTGCCTGCTAGCGGAGTAACTACTTCTAACAGGACTACGACCAAGGTTTAGGCCTTTCATTTTTGCTATCTCCTGAATTAGTTAATAGGAGAACACTTTGGCTTTTGTCACCCAGAAGAATGTTGTTGTGACATCATTGTGAATTGTCGTAGCATCAGCCATTATCCATTTGACCTGAATGTCCAGCTTATTTTGCACAGGGTCAGGTAAATGTCACCCATGCACCATCAACAGTATTATTATTTTTATATGCGTAAGTGCATGCACGTATATGCATATCTCTGCATCTATGCTTGTACTGTATACGGTTAATTGACTGTACATATGTTTACGTATCACTAGTTGACTCCCATGAAATCAGATAATTACAAAATTGTAAGTGTTTTGAACACTTTGATCACAAGGTCTCTATGTCTTTGTACACAGCAATTAGAGAGCCAAGGAAATACAAGATTTGAAAGTCATATCTGAGTTATTGTGAAACACCCTTGAAATATAAGCAGCCTATACACTTTTGGTTTAAAGGAAATATGTAGGCTACTATGTAAAAGGAATATGGGAATATGTGAGGGGGGGATGACAGAGGGAGAGAGAGAGAGAGAGAGTAAAACATCACACCTGTCCATTACCTGATACAAAAGCATTGAAATTCAAATGAGGAATGTGAACATCCAAGATGAGGTCACTAGAGGGGAAATGGTCATCTGGGGCTGTGTGTGGTTTTCCTTTTCATTTAATGGTCTTCTCATAGTGTCGTTTCTTTTGTAACACTAGCTCTGACAACACTACAGTCTAACTGGCATACTAATAAAGCACTTTGAATTTGATATATATATATATATTGAGTGAGAGAGAGAGAGAGAGAGAGAGAGAGAGAGAGAGAGAGAGCACAATATTTTATGTTTTTCTCTGGATTCTGGAGGTCACCACTATCTTAGTCTGGTCAACGACCCCAATTTTGAATGACAAATGCACAGACAAACACAAGCACACCTAGCCAGAACACAGGTCAGCAGGGCCAGAATTTTCGGTTGCACCTGTATGCATGTGTGTCTGACCAGGTAAGTGGATGTGTGTGTGTGTGTGTGTGAGAGTGCATGAGTGTGTATGTGTGAGTGTAGCTTCCAGGCAGTCAATAATGAACATGAAGGTCAAAAAGAGAAAATGTCAACACTCTGATGGGAATTTCTGTTTTGTGCACCAATCAGATAAAAAAGGTCAGTGTGTATGTGTGAGAACGTGTGTGTGTGTGTGTGTATGCTTGTGTGTGCCTACCTCTGTGTGTTTATATATGTCTACGCACACCTGCGGGGGCTCCAATCAGGTGGAGAAAAACCAAGCGTGTGTCTGGGAAAACAAAAACACTGCTCTGATTTGAAAGCAGACCAGACTGTTGTCAGGCTGCCCTCTTCCTTGCACTGCAAAGGCCAGTGGGGTGGATGCTCCCTCTAGCAGCTGTGAATAATTGCCTGCATGATAAGATTTGACTCGGGCATCCTAGTAGAGGGGCTATTCACTCTTAACATAAGTTAAAGTTTGGAGGGGGTCACTGAGTTCATGACACAACAAATGACTACATAGAAAGAGCATCTCTAGCCAACTGAAACACATAAAATATAACAAAAACATTTTTTACTAGATGTACCGCATAGCGGTACAAAATATGACCGCTGCTCAGTCCTGCACATCCATTCCGCAAAAATAAATCATATTAATGAATTTGTCTCCATGTTCTACTCCATCCCCCACTCTTGAAACTTTTGTGTATGCTTGTTTGGAATGTGTGTTTGCACACATTCCGCACACAAAGTAGCCTACTGGCGCTGCAAAGGTGAATAGATTTGTTTCTGGGCCAAAAAATATGTAGCATTGTTATAGCCTAAAACCTTTAAAATCTCTAAACAATCACAAGTAGGGCAGTTCATCACAGTCCATCCATTGCAACTGGACTGATGAAAGGTACACCTGTAGGCTACATTGTATTTGGGAAAAGCAGAAGGTAGCAGCATAATGTATTTATTTATTTATTATTAAACAAAACAATCCCTGTCAGTTCCATGCAGTTTTCAACAGCTATCAAGAAGAGAGGTCATGTCATGGATTTTTGTGAATGTTTCTTCTTCTACATATGTATACGTTTAGTCATCTAGTTCAAATGATATTCAGCTTTATTGTCAATGCACAAATTAAATACCAGTAGTCTAAAACAAAATGCCATTTTACCCAGTGGTGCAAATAACTGACATGTCCAAAAGGGCCTTCATGAAATGCGTTGCGAGACTGCTCATACACATTTTAACGGGCAAAGTTGAATAGCTACTGTCCGTTATTGTTTGTGCAAATAATATGCTGATTCATGTACCCTTGCATTTTGCAACTATGAGGTCCATGGTTAAGCTCAATCTTTTGACGCAATCTTTTGATTTTCACCCAGCCTAGTCCATGGTAGGCGCCCGATAGAAATATTGTTTAATTTTGCGATTGAGATATCCATGCACTGGCGCCCCCCCTGTGACGTGTTCGCCCCCCGGTTTTAGAGCTATTCTAAATGCAAAAATGCATAGAGGGAGTTATGACAAAACCGTGACCCCTAACAAACTACTGTATAAGCTATATAAGGTAGGCCCTATGCTAGGCCTATTACACAACACAAATTGTCGCTATGCTGGCGACCCAAATAAAATCTCCTTTGGAACCATTGGCTTACACCTTACAGTATCAAGCTGCCACCTCTTGGCGAAAAGTTAATAGTTTTGCATATCAGTAGTAATACATTTCACGTAGCTGTGTGAATCACGGAAAGGGCGAATGAAGTGGACACTTCTAAATGGAACCCAACCCACTGTACAGTAGCTCAAGGTCTGTGGCTAAAGCAGCCATAATGAAAGCGTTATCATTGTTTGGATACTTCACACACACGTGTTTTTTAATCGCATAGACTACAACTACCAAGCTGGAATCAAAGCACATCGACTCCCCTCTCACACCCTAAACACGCACTTCGAGCAAACAAAAAGCGCCTCAGTCTCACGGAATAGCCATAGGCAAAACTGTATCTGACCGGTGTAACGTTGGTACTAAATCATCCATCGCAAAGAATGATTTTTGTAGCACGTGCAACAAATATGTGTAGGTACAGCCCTGCCCTGAATACATCTCAACGTGCGCTCTAAAACATCTGGTTTAAATGGAGATGTAGATCATCACGGGTGCGTTAATAAATCTACATTGCGGCGAGTTGACACAAATTATTCACTTTGACAAATTTATGTAGTTTCAGTTACTTTACTTTGAGCCATGCTCTTCCTTACTTGAATCACCTTTGAAAATAGAGGATTGAAATAGCCTATATGGGTGTTTGGGAATGAACGTTGACTCAGATGCT
The DNA here is from genome assembly GCF_046254945.1 of Alosa pseudoharengus. NCBI lineage: Eukaryota > Metazoa > Chordata > Actinopteri > Clupeiformes > Clupeidae > Alosa > Alosa pseudoharengus. Next base: position 12,928,963 of record NW_027468598.1, on the reverse strand, counting down.
TTTTGAGACCTTGAGCAGAAATGTCCCAGCCCTGTGTTTAGGATGCATCATAGACAGGTTATCTTTCAGGTAGCCTATATATTTTCCATTAAAAAACCATCACGTAGCGAACGTGTTGTGGCTAACTCACTTAGCTCCTGTTAGTAGCCTAGGTTATGGTCATAAGCAAATGAGATGAAAGTCGAAAGATACAATTAGTGCTGTTATCGATTTGCTTGGTAGCCTATAAAGGTATTTATGGTTTTCTACAAATACATCAATAATCAAATTGGCCTCCATCACTCAACCATGCTAACGGTAACATTATTTTACCTACGTTCTGCTATTGATAGGATTAACGTAGCCTACCTGCAGTAAAAAACAAGCATGTCCGATAAACATTCTCAGATTTATTTCGGCTTCAAGAGGAAATGGGAATTACATGTCATGCAGAAATCATCCTACCCTTAGACGTTCTCTGCGGTAAACTACTGTAGCCTAAAGTCTTGTCATTGTAGGAAGCGTAGTGTCTTTCCAACCCACTTTAGATTAACTTCCAACAAAATTACGTCTCACTGCAATGATGCGCCATCTAATGGACAAACAACTACTTATCGCCAATACTGGAAATGCAGCCATGACGATGATGATGAATATTTATTTTGGCTTTCTTTTAATCCTACTGAATTTGTAATTATGTATCGGCCGTTCTAATACCGATAGTATGTGGGTGCCTGTGTGTGTGTGTGTGCATGTGTATATGTGTGCACCACCATCTACAGGCCAATGAGTGTACAGTCACTAAATGTACACATAACTTAATTTTTTAGACCCCCCCATGGATGAAATTCTACGAAACTTGGCATACCCCCAGAGAATGTCAGGTTAATCATACACATACAATTTGGTGCAGTTCTGAACGTCTTTACTGAAGAGAGGGGCGATAAAAGCAGAATGATATTGCATTTTAATTTTTTACCGGGGGGGTGCAAATCACAAATCAGTGATTATGGGCTAGGTTGATGTGGGCCCTTGAGACCAACATACCATAAAAATGTCTTCATCCTCGGTGCCACGGTTCAGGTAGTTATTTAGGAAAAACTGAATTTTTTGGGTTTCGGGGGGCCCAGCGCGGAGGGGGAGTGGCCCCCGGGTACCAAACTAAATTTTTCTGTAAAAGTCTAGTGGGGCTACATACCCACCAAATTTCATGTGCCCCGGTGTTTCGGTGCCCCGGGTATCGTTGACCAAAATTTCAGGAAGTAGATGACGGGAAAAAAAAAAAAAAAAACTTTGACAATCCCTATATGACCGCTTCGCTAGCTTCGCTAGCGGCGGTCATAAATATTGTGTATATATGATATGAAAATGAGTTCAAAGTTCCAAACAAAACAAAAACCCATGGCCCTCAACCCATTAGCCAATGTCTAATCTATAAAATTATAACACAAAATTACCCAAGCTATTTGTACATTAAAGCGATGGTTCGGAGTAATTTCACCCCTTCAGGGTTCAGGTTCTAGGAGGGTGTTTGGCTCGGGGTCATGGTGCAAAGGACCCTAGGGTGAAATTACTCCGAACCATCGCTTTAAACTGCAGGTAGACGTATTACACAAATAGATACGATACAATACAATACAACATTATTGTCAGGCAGGGCTGAAATTCTTTTTGCATCCCTGGGCAGCTCATTTTAGAAAAAGGACACATGGACATACATGAACCATTACCACATATGACATATTAACAAACATGAAAGAAGACAAAGCATACAGGTACACAAACAAACATGACTCGACTCAGTGGTGATGATACTAGTCCTCTCTAGAGTGCGCTCAACACAGCAGTGTGGTGCTGAAGATGCTAACGCTCATCCCCAGCAGTGCGCTGCTAAATATGCTAATGCTCATCCCAGCGGTTTGATGCTGAAGATGCTAATGCTCATCACAGCAGTGTGGCGCTAAAGATGCTAGAACTCATCACAGCAGTGTGGTGCTGAAGGTGCCAGGGCTCATCACAGCAATGTGCTGCTAAAGATGCTAGCGCTCATCATCCCAGCAGTGTAGTGCTCTCCCAAATACCTCCATCCTACCTGCATTCCCCTCTCCCTTCATCCTAGCAGTGTGAAGGTGGAGGGAGACAAGGGTACGCCAGCCTAGATATGTCCTCAATTACCCATAATGCCCCATTATTATTTATGAGCCTGCATGCGTTCACTTCTGAGCTCGGCATCTCTGGGGAATGGCAATGTCGGCACCACTTTCTTTTCCGTCCTGGACATTTACTCATGTAAGACAAGTTTGACAAGCCGCACATGCACACACACACACACACACACACACACACATACACACACTCTTCTCTCATACACACACCCGAACTTCTTCCCACTACCTCAAAACTGCTTTTATCCTGTGTCTTCTCTGTTTGTATGTACTGTAATGTATAACTCACTTGAACATTTTAATTGTACAGTGTTCTTGGGTAACCTGAAAGGCGCTTATAAATATATTATTATTATTATTCTCTACAACACATCTGGAAAGGACATACATGAATGGCTTGCATGTTGTGGCTTAATTCTGCATGTGTGAATATGTCTGAAAATGCAGGATGACAATCATCAAGAGATCATTTGATTGAGTGGGACATGTTTTTTCTATTTTGGGATCGAAGGCCACACATAGCAGAAGAGGTGTGATGCGTGTACTGTATGTCGTCCAGATATACGAGTCTGTGCTAGTGAAGTGTGATGCCTGGAGAGTGTGCCTGCGATTTGAAGGTGAAAGTCAAAAGTACACAGTTGACTTACTGACCCCTGGAAGGGTCCATTTCAAGATTTCCTGTCTCTTACTGTGTGTGTGTGTGTGTGTGTGTGTTTGGAAAAGCACACACACACACACACACACCTACACACTAAAATACACAGAGAGAGATAAATAAATGTTATGTCCTTGAGAAAATAGGCTATGGACACAGATACTGTTGATCCTGTGTCTGTGTGTGTGTATGTGTTTGTGTGTGTGTTGGTCTGAGCATGTGTGTCCATATATGTACTCTCTGTTGTCTTATCAAATAGTTATGCTCACATATACAAGACAATCAGATTTAAACTGCATCTGTCATCACACAAATTCAAGACATATTGTTTCCCCTCTAATAGCTAATGTGACCTTGGATTTGGCATTGACTCCAATCATTGTGGTCTTGTAGGGACTGTGGGACTGTTTGGTGGCTTAATCCTGTCCAGGATTGTTTGTCATCTCAGGGCGTGATCAGACAGGTTGTGAGAGGCTTGTTTTTGCTGCTGTTTTGTATGGGCAGTGAGCGTTTTGTGCACTGGGAGCCTCGTGTTTTGTGTGGCTGATGTTCCTTGTATTTTTGCAGCGCCTCAAATTGCCAAATTGTATTTTTGCAGCGCCTCAAAAACTCCAAGCATATATATATATATATATATATATATTCACTTTTTACAAGCGGCAAACTGCTCCATGTCTGATTGCACCCTTAGGAATTAAAGATGGTGTCTGGTTCTGTCTAAGCAGCCAATCAGATTACACAACACCCTTCAGTGCTCCTGAAGAAATGTGTTGATTGTCCAAAATTGTTTATGGCTCAGTCTGAGCCACTGTGTTTGTTTCACACTTACAAGAATACTATGAACAAGAGAGTTTTTGAGTTCTATCTTCTATGTATTTTATTATATCTACATGATGTGCACACTGCACAGTCATTCAAGTCAGAGGACTAAGCATTTCGCTACATTGTTTTAAGCATTAATTTAATAGTCCTATTCATTTTCATTTCAAAGTGTCTGCGTTGGTTTTGAACGTTTCAACCGTAAACCCTCTAGGAACAGATTGAAAGGGTCTATTATAGGAAACTGTGCGAACAGATGTGCATCAGTGATAAAGTGCCCCCCTCCCCTTTGTTTTGTCGTAGGGCATATAAACACTCCTAAGCAAATGCCAGAGTTCTGTAAATTATCGGTTACCTGCCACTATCTCTCATGCCCCGAAGGCAAAAAGAAACATTTCTTCTGTCGCCATCATAAACGTGTCCAAACATCAGGAAGGAGTCCTCCCCCTCTGGGCCAGTCACTCATAAATTTGCAGCCTCTGGCTCGTGTGACATTTAATTCAAGCATTCCTGTGGATGGCGACACTAAACCCTGGCAATAAATCCCACCTGAAGCCACAACCGTCTGCGCTGTTTTTCTGGTGACTGCATGCTCCCTATTTACAGTGCCTAATAATTGTTGTCTAGGCGATGGTGCTTCTATAAACCCCATGTCACAGATGTTCTGTCGGGACCTATTGACCTATTGTTACCATCTGATCAACGTGATTAACTGAGGTGGCTGTGAATGAATGTCTGGGTGAATGGGTGCTTTTGTAGCTGACTCCATTTCTGTGGAAATCATTGATCCGTGAGAGAGATCAAATATCAATTATGGGTCGGAGGCTCTGTGCCTTTCTTCGCCCCTTCTTCCCATCTGACACAAAGTGAAGAGGAAAGAGAAAAATGGAAGTGTCATTTGTCAAAGGATCTTCAATAAAAAATAGGACATTTGCGCTTCTGTGTCTGTGTTGTGTATGCGTGAGTGTGTGAGTAAGCATGGGTATGTAAGTAATGGCTAAATACATAAATAAATAAATAAATAAATAAATAAATACAATTGAAGACTAGTACATCACTGGTAAATTCCGACTTGATATAGCAGGGCAAAACAGGTTGAAATGTAGCCTCATCTACAGGTCAACACAGACTGCGTTGGTAATTGGCAACCTTTTCAGCTTCAGGTGACTTTGCGCTTCAGGTAACTGCTCGTTCTGCTGTGCTGCTGTGCTTAGACCTCCAGCTTGACCTCCCATCTGGCCGCACACATCTCTGTGGATCAGGAGCACTGAGCAGAAGAGTTGGACGCAAGTGCATACACTCAGCTTTGATTTGCTCATCCAGCCATCCACTGGATTGCCTGGAGCATGGGAGCTCACCGCTGGGGCATCTGTGCTTGATTGCTTCAGCCTTGATTTTCATAACCCAAGCAGGTAGGTTGCATTGTACACAAAGCAAGGAGGGGAGAACTGCGGTTGAAAACTAAGGAGAGGACAGAATGGAAATAGTTATTTTCTAGCATGACTGCAGATTGGCAAAAGCCATCAGAGCAAGACACTAACCAAGCCCTCCACGGGTCAGATGAAACTCCTATTGACTGCTAATCAGTCTCTTGTGAGGAGGATGTGTGCAGTCTTTTGTTTGGCCAACAATGGTACACTCTGCAGTACTAAATATGTCTGTGGGCTGCAAAAATCTGCTTGGCCCAGATATCATTATACCAATGTGCCCATACTGCAGTGTGCCACAGTGGACTACAATTACAGTACAGCACACTTGAAAACTGCCACATATTGGCTCATACTATTTCCATATTTGAGTACAGTGTTCAACTTGCCCAAGTGCTATTAAACCTGTGCTCAACACAGACATTTACAATGTACATTATGCAACATTATTAAGTTAAACATGAAGGGTAAATTGAAGGTATAAGGGACTGTAAAAGGAAGGATTACCTTTTCGCCACATTATTTGGTTTCATTTATATTTAGAAAAAAGGATTAGCAAGATGCTATCACTTATAACCCCTTCATCCCCACCCCCCACCCTACCCCTTTCCCTTCCACCCTATCATCATGGAGCTCAGGGGATTACCAGTCTTCTGAGACTAGCTGCACACCCCACTACCCGTAAGGCCAAAATGGCCGATAAGACAGCCCCCCTTGCTGTTCCATAGCCAGTCAAATGCATTGCGTCTTTCAATCTGATCCCACGATAAGATCCCCTGTCACAGTCCCCCAGCAGAGTCGCAGTATAAGCTACCTTTGAACGTGCCTTACTGATAAAGGACAACACTTTTCTGGAGCCCGTGCTGTAGATTTGGCCATGGTTGGTCACTCTCCAGGGCCTCTGATAACTGTCACTCAGCTGACCCCTGATAAGTTTAGATGCCCTGGCAGGCACTATAAAGACACAGATAAAGACGCCCAGCACTATTCCTTGGACACTCAAGGAGAAACTAGGACACTTAGATAGGAACTTATAACTTTGGATTGGGAGATGGTGTATACATGTAGACAGGCAGTTGTCCTTCCTATATACAAACATATCTCTCGGTCTCTGCCAGGTTAATACAGGCACACGGATTCACACAAACACATACATAGAGACAGACAGCTACACACACATCTACATGCCACACACACACAAACACTCACGCACCCAGCCCTGAATAAGCAACACATTTAGGCACTGATTAGCCCCGGGCTGTTCTCAGGTCAGTGACAGTTTGTGATCAATGGCAATCCTCAAACTAAGTGCTGCCTCTGATTGGCAGTCTTTTGTGACATCTTAAATTAGGGTGTAAATTGACGGTGGTGAGAGCAAAGTAGCGATTCCTTACTTTCACCTATTTTTCAGTAACCGCCCCCCCCCTACACACACACACACACACACACACACACACACACACGGTAAGTGCAATCAGCAGTGTTGGCACTTATCTGACTGGTATAAAGAAGAAGTCTAATGGGTCTATGCTGCCTTCACACATGCAGAATAGCTTGTTTTGTGTTTCAACCACTTTCTTTTTGAGACCTTTTCTTTTCTCTCTTTCCTCACTTTTTCTCCTTATCGCTGCCCCTTTCTTTTCCTTTACTTCAGAAAGCACTTTTATCGCCTGCCACACTTGCCAAAGTAATTAAGAAAAACAACAACAACATCCTCTAATGTCAATCCAACTACATGCCCCGCCCCCTTCACTTCCTCACCCCCTGACTACATTTTCCTTATTTTGTGAAACCTTCCACCTTTTTCTCAAAACTGTAAACCCCAAATCTTAAACTAGTTTCTGCAACTTCTGCAAAACTGAACAATCGCCTAAAAACCGTTGTACCTGTGCTCAACACTGTTCATCTCACAAAGCAGTAAAAATAAAAACACTACATCAGAAAATGGGAAAGGTATCCTCAGGGCAGCTCTAAATGCATTTTGCAACTAAAAAACAAAACAGAGCAAAACGATTTCATTACTCAGTTGATACAATTTTACTATAAATCCAGAAATAAAAATAAAGTATTGAGAATGGGGGTTTGTGTTTACCATTTTGAGAAAAGGGTGGAAGGTTTAAAAAAATGTGTTTAAGCAATTGTGGAAAAACTGAAAAGGCATTTCAGTACTGTAAATGAGAAGTACATTGCAGTCTACAGCCTACAATTTACTCTGACTGCATCACTGATAGTTTCTGTCCATTGTTGATATGAACCTGCACAGTTCAGCAACTTGTTTACACTCTGAACTAGCTTATATTGGTTGTGTCTCATCATTTGAAACAAGTGTGATCACTTTTGAGTGGTTGTGTTTAACGTATGACACAATATGATACGTATGAACGTTGTTCTTTCTTTGTGTTTACCTTTTGCCACTTGTGGTTAGCATTTTGCATAACAAGTGCATCACAATGCAAAATGTATTTCATTGTAAGAAAAAGTGGGTAACGCTTTAGAATAACATGTGCTTATTAGGTATTAACAGTGCATAATAAGTAGTTAACAATTCATTACTAACAGTTAGTTAACTGTTGTTATCCTTTAATAACATTAACTAACTGTTAACATGCAGCTTGTAAGTGTTAATAAGCAGCCTTTTAGGTTACTTACAAGCATATTTGTTAACAGTTGTAAGTGTTAACAAGCAGCTTGTTAATGCTTGTTAATGGTGTATAAGACAAAAAGGTGGATAACTAATACGCTTATAAGACCTTTCTTACCTATTTGTAGTAAATGTTGCAGCCCCCCAATCTAAAGCGAGGACCATGTAGCCTAAAGTTCCACAAGCCCAACCTTCTATCTCTATACTGTATCTCTCTATCTAGCTTGGTTTAGCTGTGAGAAATACACCTTCAAAATTGTTGCAGTAAGCAGGAATCGAACCCCGGTCTCCTGCTTCAAAGAGTGCATCGCTATATCACACTAGCTATGCTTTTTACAAATATGTTTCTGATGGAAAAGTGGTGTTTAATTAATGCAGAAACAGACCACGAATGTTCGCCTCTGTTCAAGGCAAACTGAAACATGTTTCAAATCGATCACGAACGTTCGCCTATGTTTGCAACTTTAAACCAGAGCTTTGAACGCACCCACTTATCGTCTTTAAGCCTCGGTTGCTAGATAACCAAACTATATACAAAGCTGGCATATCTTTAGACTGCTGACAAACTGACAAACTGTTTTATGCGTTCACTGAACAAAGATTATGGAAATTAAACACCACTTTTCCATCAGAAACATATTTGTAAAAAGCATAGCTAGTATGGTATAGAACATCGGAATATTTTCCATCAGCCAATTAGGAACAGTAGTGTAGCTCAACAAGTAGCGATGCACTCTTTGACGCGGGAGACCGGGGTTCGATTCCTGCTCACTGCAAACATTTTGAAGGTGTATTTCTCACAGCTAAACCAAGCTCGATAGAGAGATACAGTATAGAGAGATAGAAGGTTGGGCTTGTGGAACTTTAGGCTACATGGTCCTCGCTTTAGATTGGGGGACAGCAAAATTTACTACAAATAGGTAAGAAAGGTCTTATAAGCGTATTAGTAATCCACCTCTTTGTCTTATACACCATTAACAAGCATTAACAAGCTGCTTGTTAACACTTACAACTGTTAACAAATATGCTTGTAAGTAACTTAAAAGGCTGCTTATTATCACTTACAAGCTGCATGTTAACAGTTAGTTAATGTTATTAAAGGATAACAACAGTTAACTAACTGTTAGTAACGAATTGTTAACTTCTTATTATGCACTGTTAATACCTAATAAGCACATGTTATTCTAAAGCGTTACCAAAAAGGGTTTAGAGTTTTGCAAAAGGAGTCTATGAAATCTGCAAATTGTGTGAATGTGAAAACTATTTATGGTTTTGCCAAAAGGGTGGTCGATTCAAGAAGTGTGTTCAGGCAACTGAGAATTTGGTTCAGAGAATGGAGTTTAGTACTTAAGCAGTTGTGAAAAAACTGTAAAACAGCTGGGCTAAAAGTCACTGCTGAGTAGGTTGTATTTGCTGATTTACTAATTAGTGCCTCACTCATCACAGCCACACAGACACCGCAGACAACGAGGGGGATGCAGACGCAGATGCAAATCAGACATGCAGATGAAAATCTTATTACCGAAGCTGGTGCTGCACTCACAGATCTCAAAAGAACATTGGATTGAGCAACCAAATATCCTCACCCTATCAACAATGACCCGGAAGTATTGGCATGGAATCAAGACCACTCAGTCATACAGTCATATAGACCTTGTTTTGAAACGTGTCTTGGATGATCAAAAGTGGTCATGGCCACAGTGCACAGAGCCATGGATTAAGATGCTCCAGTGTTTTTGCATGAGATCAGTAGTCGGCACCCCACCATCCACCTCACCTTCTCTTCCTCATCCACCACCACCTCTAACACCACCACCAGCACCACAACCACTACAACCACCACCACCAGCACCACAACCACCACTGCCACCAGCACCACCACTAAGATCACCAGCACCACCACTTGCATCACTGATAAAAGACATGATCTATTTTCAGGGACACCTGCCATTTGCCAGCAAGCAGCTTTCTATTTATGCATGTGGATCATCGTGTGTGTTCGCGAAGGAGAGATAAAACAATTTTTCTTCTTTCAAATTTTCACATCAAACCCTAGCTTGCCATGTTATTTATTGATTGAATTTGACCCTTACAATGACATTTCTGTCCATTCAGATAAGGAGGTAATGGTAGCCATATTGCCATTTGTTTTTGCCTGACACAGAGGATTCCTGTGTCCCTGCGGCAGGGTCTCGCCATGTGCAAACTCAACTGGGAAATTGCTCATCTAATTTCTCCAAAAATATATATTTTTTAAAAGAAAGGCTGTGTCTTTTTCCTCCCATCTAAAAAAATAGGATGAATTTTGCTTGCAGTCAAAGCAATAAGCCTCCTCTTGTTAAGTTAATTCAAATCAAATCAAATGAAATATTCTGGAGCTCTGAGCTGAAGAGTCTCAAACTGTCGAGGTGTTTTCAAGGTCTTTACCACCCTCTGCAGGTGAAACCTGATGTAGCCTTGCTTTCTTTGCCATTAAAGGGATACTTCACCGATTAGCATTTGTATCAGTAGAAACCTGGTAGTATTTCTTTTAAAACTTTTTTTATACCACCACCCCCCCCCCCCCCACAATGGAGGACTATTTTTTCCTTTTCTTTTCTCTGTCTCTTTTTTCTTCTTTTCTTTTCTTTTTTTCATTATAATAATGATCATAATACAAAAATACATCTCTCATGAAAAATAAGAAAATAATCAACAAATAATAATCAACAAAAACAGTAATAACCTCCTCCCTCTGCTTTTAGGAAGTGTGCCTATTTAATAAAGCATTCACTTATTTAGCATATTTATTTATCTATTTGTCCGTCCACCAATCTTATTTGTCAATCTATACATCTTTCTGCTTCTTTAAGTTTAGCCCATCTTTTAGCATACATAACTTTTTTTTGATTCATTGACATTCAGTTTTACAATACAGTTTAATATATTTTTCCAAGTAGAATAATTATATTTTGTATATCTTTTGTCTCTGACAGTAACACTGTAAACATATCTATAATTTAATGTTATTTTTAGTTAGCCATTTATGGACTTCTAACCAAAATAACGCAGTTGTTGAACAATACCAAAATAAATGGTCTACTGTTTCTTCCTCTTCTTGACAGAAACGACAGTTTGGAGATGATTCTATTCTCCATATGTAAAGCATTTTTTTTGTTTCCAAATATTTATATATCAATCTGTATTGGAAATATCTTGTTTTACTATCCAATGTTGTTTTGTATAGATTTCTAAATACCTGTTTTCATGGTATGGGAGTATCCAACATTCCTTCCCAACTTGCGAAAAGTTTATGTGGTATATTCACAGTCTTATTTTTTCCCAAATAAAAACAATATATTTCTTTATTTATTTTAATTTTAGCGATCCATTGGGCTGTTTTCATATGAGGTCTACATACCAAATATGGTTCAGGCAATTTTTTAATGTACTTTTTCCATAATTAGTCCGGTGGACAGCCCATAGAGCCCCATTGTGGACCCGGAAATGTTGAGTACACCAAAGTTTTATGATGGAAATATATAGTATGAGTTCCCAGCCTGCAGAAACTGCTGGATGCTAATTTGCATATGTTGGGCAATTTGTGTAATTGAGCTAATTAGCTAAAATCACTATTTAAACTTGGTTTGGTCACATTTTACTCTCATTAAGCTGATTTTGCTGAGTTTTTTGGTACAATTTAGACAGATTTTTGGAGGATAGGGCTGTAGCGATATACAGTAGGGCTTTAACGATACACCAACCTAACAATTCGACTCGTATCACAATTTTTGACCCACGGTTTGATACAAACCTCGATTTTTCTTTTTTTGGATGGGAGGGGGGGGGGGGGGGGGGCTAGACATTTCAATAGCCTACCTTAGAATACCAGAGGATTACAATGTAATATATCTGTATTATTTTATATCTTGATATAAAAAGAGAGAATACTGAATGTCTGATATTTATGACAGCACACTTTATGCAGATTAGCCTATAGCTTAGGCCTACTATTTCTATTAACTCTACCAGATTCAGCTGTCTGGTTGAAGCCTGGAAATATAGTAGCATAGTTGGTTAGCTTATCCTAGTCTACTGATGACTGTTCAGTTTCCTCATGTGTGTTTAAGGTAATACTGTTCTCCTTGGGACAAGCCTTTTGGGAAACATTGGTATTGAGATGATCATTCAGTTCTCCCAGAATCCCCAGCGCGAAACATCGTGGGAATCTCAAGCAAAGTCCAGCACGCTGGCGTTGCACAGCTCCCCCAACAAGCCATTGCCATCCTCGGCGCGGGCGTTCCCACATTCAGTCCAGCAAAGTCTCTGGCACTGCCACACAGCAGGTGGGGTACACACACCGCAGGAGCCCTACTCTGGGGAACCACAACCACCAGCGGCCCAATGCGGGGCGTGCTAGCAGTCACCTGGTCTGTCGCCTCTCGTCCCCAGCTCCCTTCAGAGAACGCCCTCAGGTCGCACTTTCGCAGTGTGCACCACTGCAACGTTCCTCCAACACCTGGCGGGGCCTAGCCTCCACAGACTCCCTGGTGCTGAGCACCGTAACTGGCACTGCACCTCCGATGCCCCACTCCGTCGTCTCGCCAATCGGGGCAGCAGTTCCATCGCAGCCGGACCACACTGCACACGGCTACAGCTACCGATGTTGGCGTCCCTCCTCTGCTGCCTTGTCGCAGAGCTGTCCTCCGCTGTTCCGGCCACTCCACACTGCCACGATCGCGCCAAGGCCTAGACCTTCTCTCTGGCTCGTGCCATCGGATTTCACACAACAAACTTTTTCCCCCCTTATTTTTCTAAAGAGCCCCGGCGAACAGGCCGACTCAAACAGGCTCCACCAACCGTCCGTCCTCAAAGCACCACCTTCTTGCCGCTCCACCTCTGCTCTGCTCCGCAGCCAGGGCCACCGCCAACTCTAGCCTAAAGCTGTCCGGCGGGGGCAGGGGCTCAAGGTCTTCTCTCGGTGAAGTCAGCGCCCAGACCAGCGTCACTACCTTATTTTCCAAGGCCGCTTCCTCAGACCGCTCTCCCAGTCGCGTAAAGTCCTTCTCCGCCGTGGCCACTGCATCAAAACCCTCTTCAGGCAAGCATTTCTCCCGTAGCTAGGCCCAGGCGACGGCTGGTCTCCTCCTGTGGCTTCAACTGAAGGCCTCTGTAAGCTTTTTAGTACCCCTTACAAGGGTTCTCTTCGGATCTTTTTGCTTGGGCCTCCACCTAGCGGTGAGCATGGACGGATTATGAACTTTCGGGCCCCTGGGCCCAGATGTATTAAGGGCCCCCCATTAATTGTTGCATATGTGGAAGGGGGGTTTGGAGGTCCTTCCTCAGAAATGTTTTAATTTGTTTGATGTGATTTCCTGTATTCTGGTGCATTTTGGGGATGGCCAATACTAAATTCAATCAGATTCATAGCCTACATTCTGATGTGTTGATATTGAGGCAATGATTTCATGCAAAAACTTGGGCTTCAGGGCCCCCTGACCCCTTGGGCCGGTAGGCCCGTGCAGTAATTCATCCCTGGCGGTGAGGTCTCCCACTCCCGGCTCCTCCAGCACTGAAGACACTGTCTCCTACAGAACGCAACTTGCTCCTCCATGGAAAACGTGCCCATCTACAGGTGCTGCTTTGGAAAGCAGCAGACCGTCCTGATCCACCGGCTGTGGATATAACCGTGTTTGGAGGGAGTTAGAAGACAGGTATGAAGAAAGGAGAGGAACTTGCCCACCCTCGATTCAAGTCCTGTTGCTCCTCCTGATTTGTTAGATGTTATCAGCTGTAACTGCAAAGCTGGGTTTAAACTGTGTATACATGTATCTGGAAAGTGCAGCTGTGCAGCTGCAGGCCTGGCATGTACTAACTATTGTTTCTGCAAAGGCAGTGATGTTACATGTGCCAATATATTTACACAGCAAAAACAGCAGAAGGACAGGGATGAAGAGACTGGAGAAGATGGCGACAGGACAACGGATGAGGACAGTGAGGAGTAGTAGAGGCTAGTTCTTCCCTTTGTTAGGCTACTCAATTGTGAGTCACAGCAGAGGGCCAGTGAATAGCTATAATAACTCGAGGATCCAAATTATTCCTAAACACTGAACATTTTTATCCTCCAAAAATCCGTCTAAATCGCCCCCAAAAAATCAGCAAAATCAGCTTAATGAGAGTGAAAACGTGAACAAACCAAGATTAAATAGTGATTTTGAATCTTGAAAATGTCAAATATGGACTCAGCATCTCCAATAACCCCTAAAAACATACTAACATGGTCCATTTTGGCCAAGCAGCTCTTATAATATGATCAATATAGGTGATTATGCTAATTTATGCTAATTAGCTCAATTACACAAATTGCCCAACATATGCAAATTAGCATCCGGCAGTTTCTGCATGCTGGGAACCCATACTATATATTTCCATCATAAAACCTTGGTGTACTCAACATTTCCGGGTTCACCTTTCTGTCCACTGGACTAAATTGAGGTATTGATCCAATTAGTTGATTATATTGTTGCAATGTACCTAATGTCACCAAACTTCTACCCCCAATATACGTTTCCAGTTTACGGAGCCTGGGCTGCTTACAGAGGCCATTTTTTTACAGTGTGCTCATGAGATGGGCAGCTAGCGGATCTTGAGGAGATGTTTGCTGAATGTGACAAAGAAATTGTTGGCTTGAACGATTGTACGATCACTGACTTTACGTTTAAACATGCTATATGGGGGGCGTTCATACCATTTAAGGGTCCAAGTGCCCACCGAATCTGACCCAGGTAATTTCCCGATCCCACCCATCTCTCTCTCTCACTCATTTCCTGTCTGCCTATTCACTGTATAGATATCAATGCTTAAAGCAAGATTTCTGTGCCTGAAATCAGAAATTAAGCCATTATGTATAATTATCTGTTTTCAAATATAAAACAACCTGGCCCATGCCTGAGTTCCGGCACAGTGCCTGAGAACTTTATATTCTCATTAGTGTACTCATGTGCACCCAAGTGACAAACCTATGACCTTGGAGATGTTAGTTAGCACCTCATGCTAACAGTTGACCTTCTGGAGCTTCTCTACAATAATCACAATATCAACATGTAACAACAGCCTAGCCTAGAAATCTAGACGCGCCCCTAGCGGCAGCAAATTACATTTGCTGCCAGGGCTAGTCTAGCAACTCTCCGTTGGCTTGTGAGCTCCAGAAATCGAAACTTAATCAGGGCATTGAAATCGTGTAGAGTCGTTTGGTGGGCTTAACATAATGATTGATGGCAGAGTTGCAACGGTTTGGATTGAATTCCCTGCTACTTGAAAACAAATATCCTATTGCGTCCTATTGCGTGCAGAGGGAATTTGAAAGCCAACTGATTATCCCGGCCCTCGGACTGAGCACTGCGAACGGTGAGTGCCCAGACCCTACATTTTAATGTGTGTCTGGCTCGCCAGGCTAACAACAGCCCACAAAACAGAAAAAAAGTTGAACACTGTTAAAGTGCTGATGGAAAATTTAACATGAAATCAATGGAAATGGTGACTTGGGCAAAGTATTCCTTTAGATGGGCTGCGGTATTAGATTGGCTGTGATTGGTTGGCACTATTTAATTGTCGAGACTCCAGGTGTGTTTATGCCAGTGTTTTCCTCTGGCTAATTTGTTTGACTACGGAAATCAGTGCAGCTGAACATTTTAAAGTCAGTATTTCACTCTTTCTAGATTGCTTGTCTTAACTTGCTGTTTGTCAGGTAGTGGTTTGAACAGACAGTACATTTAGTGTGGCCTTTTTTACAAAGCAGTGTAACTAAAATAAGCAGTCTTACTAAAAGGCCAGCAGTATCCTGCAGATGTCCACTAAATTGGCAAAACAATGTATGTCTCACGGAAAGGCTCCTTGATGAGATACAAGAGCAGTTGAAAACTGGGTGTGTGCAGTTCATCACGTCAGCTGGGCTTGAGTAGAAGGCTGTTATCCACTACATTGGGTCAGTGTGTATACACAAATACTGTTTATGTATGTGTGTCCCTGTGTGTTTGTTTTCTTTTAGTGATAATGGGAGGACTGCCCTCAGGGATTAAGGACCATACAGAAAATGTGTTTATGGCACCATCAATGTCATTGAAAAAAGCTTGCTACTACTCACTCTGTTAAACTTATATCTTTTTATTGTTACAGAGGTTAAAATTCACACTGCTTGGCAACTGTGGGCCTACAAAGGTTGCCTACAACAACGACCAATTTAATGATTTATTCATAGATAATCATTCGTTGTTTCACCAAGAAATTAGCCTAGAAATCTAGACGAGCCCCTAGCGGCAGCTGCCAGGGCTAGTCTAGCAACTCTCCGTTGGCTTGTGAGCTCCAGAAATCGAAACTTAATCAGGCCAATGAAATTGTGTATAGAGTCGTTAGGTGGGCTTAACCAGAGGTGGGCAGTAACGAAGTACATTTACTTAAGTACTGTACTTAAGTACAGATTTTGAGTATTTGTACTTCACTTGAGTTAATTTAAAAAAAAATACTTTCACTTCACTACATCTGAATGACAAAAATCGTACTTTTAACTTCACTACATTTCTGTTAAGGCTCTCGTTACTTTTAACTTTCAATAAACTAGGTCTAGCCTATATCGAAACTCTGTCCCCCCCTCCCCTCTCTTCTAAAATGTGATGGTTTGTTCGCAGGTGACAGCCATAGGTGACAGCACACTAATCAGGGTTGCATCACATCTGTGCGCTAGGCTATAAAACCAAGTTCAACGTCTAACCATTCTCTATTCCTAAATCGACAGCAAGATGGAGGTAGACGGAGATGAAGGCGGATGCCCTGTCGAGTACTCGCACCCATGGCCGTATCTCGACAAAATGTTTAAGTTTACTGAACGGATGAACGATTCCTATCGTTTTAAATGCGTGCTTTGTTTGCCGAAAGTAAACCACATCACTGCATACAAAAATGTAAATAAAATAAACATTTTCTTTCTGTCAGTTGGGTTTCTTCATTCTGTAACATTCTATAATCCCTTATTCTGCAGCTTATACAAGCTAGTCAGGGGCATGCATTTAAGTGTTAAACCTTACACATGTAATTTCAAATTGTACTTTAATACTTAAGTATTTTTAAAATCAAGTACTTCAGTACTTTCACTTAAGTACAATTTTGAATATGCAACTTTTACTTGTATCGGAGTAACATTTGACCAGTAGTATCTGTACTTTGACTTAAGTACTGAAATTGAGTACTTCGCCCACCTCTGGACTTAACATAATGATTGATGGCAGAGTTGCAACGGTTTGGCTTGAATTCCCTGATACTTGAAAACAAACTAGATGTACCGCAGAGCGGTACAAAATATGACCGCCGCCCAGTCCAGCACATTTTTTCCACAAAAAGAAATCACGCTGAAAGGCCTATATGATTCTAACTGTCTCACTAAATTGCATTATCCACACTCAATTCTCACTGGTATCTGCTAGACAACAAGTACCAAAACATGATTAGTTCATAGATTTCACATGTAAAATTCATTTTATACAACCCCACCTCCATCTTGCCTGTTCATAATTATGAGAAATTCTTGATTGTTTGTGTTATGTTTATGTTATGTGTGTGGGTGTGTGTGTGTGTGTGAGTGTGTGTGTGTGCGTGCCTGCGTATGTGCCTGTGCATGGAAGCGTACATATGTCTACTGTGTGAGTATGTGTCATGATTACTGTGAATGTGTGTGTGTGTGTGTGTATCTGTTTGTGCACATGTGTGCACATGAACTGGGTTAACATGACCCCTGGAGGCAAATATACGGAAAAAATGGTCATCCTAGGCCCTACAGTTCTCAAGATATTCACAGAGAACTGTGTCTGGCCTACCCTCCTTTCGGGGGGTCCAGTCCAGCGGGGGGGCTACAGATCAAAACGAAAAATGACAGTTCCATGCTATCCATGTGGGGGTACATGCCCACCAAGTTTTGTGTACCCCGGTCTTTCAGTGTCCCGGGAATCCTTGTTGGTGTACGTCACTAAATGTACACATAAATTGTTTTATTGTAAGGCCCCCCATGAACGAAAGTACACAAAACTTGGCATGCATTCGGAGGGTGTCATAATGATCCTACACTTTCAATTTCGTGCAGTTTTGACCATGTCAGCCAGAGATATTGTGATGAAAACACCTAATTTTTTGCTTTTTAATTTTTAACTAGGTGGCGCTATACATGAAATAAGTGGTAATGGGATGGGTTGACATGGCCCCTTGAGATCAACATACAAAAAAAAGGTGGACCTCCTAGGCCCTACGGTTCTCGAGATTCACAGAAAACTGTCTCCGGCCACCTACAGGCCAGTTGGTGTATAGTAACATAAATTAATTTATTGTGTGGCCCCCCATGAACGGAATTCCACGAAACTTGGCGTGCATTCAGAGGGTGTCATCATGATCCTACACTTCCAATTTCGTGCAGTTTTGACTATGTTAGGTCACAGATACCTGCGATTACAACACCTCATTTTTACTTTTTTGTGTTTAACTAGGTGGCGCTATACATGAAATGAGTGGTTATCAGTGTTGCGCGGGTTTGGTCACAAGCGGCCCGCGGTCGCCCGATATTTTAATCAACCCGACCGCAACTCGGACCGCGAATATTAATTAGGACAAAATTATACCCGACCCGCGATCCGACCCGCTTATTTACAAAATGTGTGCTTTTGGTTATAGGCTGCATGCAGTGTGACAGTAGGCCATTTCTGTAAAAACAAACTAATTTATTTACGAAACTTGATGCAGTAGAACTACACGCAGTAAGCATGCAGGACATAATGTTTGCGCAGGAGAAAGAATGAGAATAAGAGCGCAAGCACGCACGCAACGCACAAAGGATAAGAACACTAGGATAAGATTTGAAGGCCATGGACATACATCTTTCTTTCGAAAACAGAAATGGTGAGGCGAGGTAGGCAAGAGAGATACATTGCTGGTCAAAACGTTAGCGTAAGAACTGGTTTATAATGCTGAATGAAACACAAAGCTTTACTAAAGCACATCCACTGTTTAAAGTCACAAACACAACGAACTAAGGTAACTTTTATGCATGCGCGAACCTATACATACCGGTAGATATGGCTGTGTAGTCTGTGCCATAACATTTATTCCTGCAGGCTGCCCGTTTTGGCTGTCATACTTTTAAATGGCTTCGCAAGAAGTAGGCCTAGACCATAACCATAGCCTATATCGCTTTTCCTGAAGGGGTGTCTTTATTATTTTAACTCGCGTCTTGCTTCTTTACTGTTGACTTTACTGTATTGATGCTTTACTGTATTGATGCTAGCTTTCTCGTGATATTTTAAGTAGGCCTATTTGTAGAAAATATATATTTAATTAATTTTAACTGACCCGCCCGCAAATGACCCGAATATCATTAAAATATTTTGTTTATGACTCATAACCGCGGGTGACCGCGGTCATCCGCGGGCGACCGCTTAATTTCGGGCAGACCGCGCAACACTGGTGGTTATGGAATGGGTTGACATGGCCCCTT
This sequence comes from Alosa pseudoharengus, assembly GCF_046254945.1. Lineage (NCBI taxonomy): Eukaryota > Metazoa > Chordata > Actinopteri > Clupeiformes > Clupeidae > Alosa > Alosa pseudoharengus. The sequence goes on along the minus strand of NW_027468598.1, from coordinate 12,909,768 downwards.
AAGATCAACATACAAAAAAAAATGGTCCTCCTAAACCTTACGGTTCTCGAGATATTCACAGAAAACTGTGTCTGCCCTACCCTCCTTTCGGGGGGTGCAGTCCAGCGGGGGGGCTACAGATCAAAACGAAAAACGATGGTTCCATGCTATCCATATGGGGTTACATGCCCACCAAGTTTCGTCTACCCCGGTCTTTCAGTGTCCCGGGAATCATTGACAGAAATTTGGACATGCGAAAAATAAAAAAAAATAAAATAAAAATCTGACTAAACCTATATGACCGCTTCGCTGCGCGGCGGTCATAATAAGATGGATGTTGCTGTTGGCGAACAGTGTGACACGAGTTAAGCTTACCTACTGGCAAACGTTTGAACTAGTCAACTAGCTCCGCTGGTGGGAAACGCATGGGACTCATAGCGCTGCCGCTGTCCTATTGCGTGCAGAGGGAATTTGAAAGACAACTGATTATCCCGCCCCTCGGACTGAGCACTGAGAACGGTGAGTGCCCAGACCCTACATTTTAATGTGGGTCTGGCTCGTCAGGCTACCAAGAAATATGATGAAACCTAGATGATGCATATGACCTGTAACGTCATGAAGTCTACATAGAATTTTGCAGAAATTCCATTCTAGAACATGTGCAAAGTCTAAATTTAAGAAAAATGCACTTTTCTGATCAGTTGCTCTTGGACAACACATTGACCAGACACATTTTGACTGCTCTCCGACGACTTTGAGATCTTGATCTTCTGCTATTACATTTAGCTATTTCTGTCTCCAGCAAGCTTTACAACCTACTGCTAATTTATATTTTGTTCATTTAAAGTTTGATAACTGTCAATTAGGCTACTTGGTCCATCAGGCTAAAGACTAACCTATCGGCTAGTCTAGACTAAGAAACTTAGCAAAGTTAGCTATAATCAAATTCAATAGGCACACGATTGTTGGGTTTGTTTGTTTTTAAATTGTTGCAGTTTATTTTTATATTTTTAATGGCGTTACGTGATAACCTCTTCGCTAGATTAGGATTTCGCCCAGTGGTCTGCACAGCAGGCCTGACTGCGACAGCAGTGGGCGCTGTTTTTCTGTTTTCCAGGTGGCGGAAGGCGACTGCCGAGATCGGCACCCAGACGGACTGGGAAACAGCTGAGGCTTCGACCCAAGCCGGCTGGGAAACGGCTGACGCTGGGACCCAAGTACTGTGGGAAACAGCAGAGGCTTCGACCCAAGCCGGCTGGGAAACGGCTGATGCTGGGACCCAGGCCAAATGGGAAACGGTGGAGGCTGGCATCCAGGCAGAGTGTCAGAGGGCTGAGGCAGGTGTCCAGGCGGTACAGGAGACGGCCGTCTCTGCAACCCAGGCTGTGTGGGAGACCGCGGAGGTCGGAACTCAGCCGGACTGGACAGACGGTAATATTAATAGTAAATCAAACTTCAGGTAACCTTGTAATCTAGTCGGATAAGATAAACAGTTGTGCGCTTGGTTAACTTATAGTGATCACTCTTTTTAGGTTGTTTTATGAAAAAAATAATTGCCATTCTTTAAACATTTGATTCATATCACAGGGTTCATCCTTGTGGACACTGTCGCACCCCAGGTGGTAAGCAGGCATTTGTTTGTCTTTGTCTTTTGGTTTAGCACTCTACTGATTACTTTGAGCAATAAAACCCAAATGTAGGCTACAACAGCAAGTTTTAACCAGTTTTCTGTTTTATAGGTCACTCTGGATGGCGTGGATGGACAGCTGCAGCCGTCTGGGGTATTTAATCAATTTGATTTTGACAAGGGTGCTGATATTTGTAATTCTTCATCAACCACCTAACAAAGAACAGAAATATCCAAATGTATCCAAATGAACAAGTGAAGCCAGTTCAAAATTGAAACGCTCAGTGTGTCTGCCTTACTGAAAATGTATAATGTTTTGTGAAATTGCAGTGGGACGTCCAGACCCTGCTTCGTTACACCATGGTGTACAGATCGTCCACCCTGTTCTTCTGCGGTCCTGTGGTATGCACATACACCATTTTGAAAATGTTTAGATATCATTGTGGATATGAATCCATCTAGAATGTTCTTGTCTTGTTGTCTTGTATCCAGATGGTCGGAGAGAGGCGGTGCTCAGGGGAGACAGTGGAGGGATCTCTGAAGACGCAGTTCTGGTTCACCGCTGATGAGAACTGTGTGCTTGATGCAGAGGTAACTAAAAAAAGATAATATTGTATTACTTATTATTGCATTGTATTACTTATGTATTACAATTGGCTTTAGTTGATCAAGACATAAAGCGGTCTTTTACTGTTTACTCAGGGCAACCGTGACACCTACACCACCACTGATGCTGCAGCCATCATCGAGGTAGAGATGGTAGAGATGGTGTTGATTTGGCTGAAGAGGAATTCCTGAGCTACCGGTCCTCTTGCCTTTACATACCAGTAGCTGTGTGGAGATCATTCATTCATTTAAAATTTATCCTTATTTTCTTTTTCTAGTGGCGCTGTGGTGAGGTCGTCCGTGCAGTGTCTTACCATGAGCAAGAGTCCAATTTGTTGGTTCTCATGGATGGAGTTCCGGTACAAAGTAGTTTTAATTATGATCAAATTATCTTTTTACATTTTGTGCTAACAGATGGAGCAGGTTTTCATTTTTCACATACAATGATATGGTCTCCAATCAGGTCATCCAGACATCCAAGACCTACAAGCGGGTGACCTTGTCTGCCAACGGATCACTGGTGAGCTCTGAGAGGTCCGAAACCACCTCCGTCCCGGCCCCTGTGGTCCCTGACCTGTCTGCTGATGGTGCTGCTGGTGCTGCTGACGCCTCTGGTCCCACTGACCCACCTGGTGCTGACGCCTCAGCTGCTGCTGCTGCTGACGACACCCAGAGCTCTGCCCAGGTGATTTTGAGCACTCGTGTTTAACTCAACCAATCACTGACAGAAATGTATCTTCTAAGTTGTTTAGTTGATGTTTAGACCAGCTGAATTTGCCTCACCATGCTGACGATTTGTAAATGAATATCTGCAATGGTAGGGATCAGAGGACAGCTGCCTCCTGCCTGAGGCTCGGGAGGTGCCCTTCATCTTGTAAGTACAGTTCAGCCCTTCTCACATGCAGTATACACTTCTCCCTTGGGTTTGGGTATATAAGCTTTAGCTTGAACGGGTCACCTGAGCAGAGTTTACCTCATATGGTTACTGACAGCCCAGGTAGTCCATTCAAACTGTCTGGAAATGCACTAACTACATTTTTTACAAAAAAACAGCAACTTCTTCCAGTCCAAGAACCTGGAGGACTTTTCGACCAGACTGACAGCCCTCAGGCAGGCCTTCACCGTGAGTAGTTCATCTCTTCTGTGCAGGAAAGATGTGCATGTGGATAGTGACAGCGATTCCTTAACAAAACCCTGTCCTGTCTCCATCAGATCCTACTCAGCGACGCCCAGCAGTGCAACTACGCCAGCGTTGCTGTGAGGATGATTCTGCGCAACCTGGCCACGCTGAATGGGAGGGTATGCGCTTTATCTGACATCTGTGTTATAGATAATGTGCCCATCCTGATGGTTGATACATACTGTAAGCATTTACAACCTCTCTCATTGTCACCTTTATCTTTCCTGTAGGATGCGGATCTCTTTCAGCGGGCCTTTGATGACCTGGTGGCCTACGTCCAGAACCCAGAGAATGCCCTGAGCATTCAGGTGGAGCTTCTGGAGGCGAGGGTATGTTAGCATTATAAACTCATAGCACAGACACACCTCTTGTATAGATGTATAATTCATGTCGTGTTTCTGTTTCAGATCCACCACATCAATGTGCTTGACATCGTGTTCGAGTTGGTGCTGTTTGGCATGTTTGATGTGGCTCAACGCCAGCTGCTCCCTGTAAGCAACGCTACACTTTCCGTGCCTGTTGTGACGCATTTCATTGTGTTGTGATGCCTAACTGACCCTGTTTCTCTCTATTCTCTCCCCCATAGCGGGTGCAGGGTGGGTTCCTGGACCGACTGCTTGCAGTGGTTCATGCCTTCCTGCCCTTTGAGGCCTGTTCACCAGCTGCACATCAATATTGGCAGATGTTGCAGGTAAGTACTGACCGCACCCTGAGAACATTTTCCTGTGATCTACTCCAAAAGTGTAATACTAACCGGTATATTGGTTTGTAGGCGGACGTCCGGGCGTTCCTGGAGGAGGTGTTCTCTCTAGACCTCAGTGTCTTCAGCCGTCTCCAGGCCCTCGCCGACGGGCTTTTCAGCTGTCTGGAGCACCGGGTGGACCAGCTGCTGAGCACGCTCCCATCGCCCAAATATCCTTTTTAATACTCTCGATAAAATCACTAAAAATATGATATAATACTAGCCTAGAAATCTAGACGCACCCTAGCGGCGGCAAATTAATTTGCTCAGCCTGTACGTCTAATATCAAACCATAACGATTTCTATTGACTGACGCCGTGGACGTCATCCAATCACAGCGCTCTATTTTGTTAGAGAGTCTTAAGGCTGGCTTAACAGGATAACGACAGTCCTGCGACGGTGAACAACAAGGAAGGTGGCTATGGCGAACGAAGAGCGGTTGTTTGAATCGGCGTTGGCGTCAACTTTGGAGGAGTTGGACTTGTGCTTTTCTTTGAAAGTTGAGCAACACAATGCACTGAAGTCATTTCTTTCGAAGAAGGATGTATTTGCCATTTTGCCGACCGGATATGGTCGTAGCGCTGGCCTATTGCATGCCTAGGCAGTTTGAAAGACAATTCTCTGCCCGCCCCTTGGATTAAGCGAGGTGAATGATTCGATTCCAGTCTATACATGTCAATGATATAGGATGGCCCGCCAGGCTAATATAATACAGTAATATATTACAAAGTCAATGTCTTAACACCTACCCTCTATGCACCCCCCCCCCCCCTCTCTTTACAGATGCTACCTGTTGCAGTTTAGTTGGGGCCTACCAGAACCTTCCTGAGGACTAAGTATATCCAAGGACACCTGGAGGATCTGAAGACTCCTGGAGACATCTGAGGACACGACACCTGGACATCTGAGGATGTTGCCACACCATGCCGTGGACCTGGACACACCATGCAGAGCGCACGCACACACGCACACACAAAGACTGCACACTCACTGCACAAACTTTAATAACTGCATACCTTTTTTTCCCCCAATATATCAGTCATATTGAACTTCTGCTTGTCCTGGGTTAATATATTACCATTATATAATTGTCATCTTATCATAACAGATATAAACAGCAAAACAATACATTTTTCTCATGCTGCCATTTACTTTAACCATGTTGCCAGGCCATATTGCCTGAAAAACACCCCAAACTAATACTATAGCGATTCTTCACTGTGGGTAATGGGTATGGTGTTTTGGTGGTTGAAATTTTCCTCCCATCCCAAAATGGACCACTTGGCAATCATGCTGATCATGGATCACTCTTCTCCAAATATGCACAGCTCAGCTTAACCTTTACAAGAGTATACCAAGGGCCTCATTTATAAAACGCTCTTACACAAATATTTGATCTTAGACCGTGCATATGCTCAAATCCATGCCAACGCTTAGATTTATAATAAACAGTCTCTGACGTGGAGACCTGCCCCAATAGACAACATTCAATTTCAATTAAATTTCAAAATATAAATATGTGATCATAACTAGTTGCTCCATTATGTGTTGACTCTACTAGCTTACAATAAGTTGACACAACATTTTGGTGAGGCGAGTAATTATACTAATCAGCCTTAAGTAACCTTTACTTGAGAAGTATGAGTGAGGATTACCATCCTCAATATTCGGGGAAACTCGATAGACATCGAGAGACTTCGACGATTGCACATGCGCAGTTCCTCCTGAGACGTTGGACCACCACCACGCGGCAAGAGAACCGTTAGTCCGGGCAAGTTGCTTGAAGGTCAAGGTAAGACGGTGCACAATGTTAATTTGGACATGCCAAATATGTAATGCTTCAGTCGCATATTGTTTAGAGTTGATTGTCAGAGTTTGTAGGTTAAATTTATTTCTACAATTTAGTAAAGTCAGGACTATTTTTATGATTTTATGTTCTAAGCTGAGTTTTTTGTTTGTGAGGTAGCTTCTAGCCGTTTAAGTTAAAGCTAGCTATCCTGAACGTGCTAATTACCAACCATTTCATTCGACAATTCTAAAACAACAATGTTTTTTAATACTTCAAAATAACATTTGATAAATTAACCTTACATTTTCCAATAGCCATAGTTGTGTAGATTTGAACAAAATCTAGTTTGGTTCTTACCGGGGCTTTTACTGCCTGAAATATCCGGTTTTGTTTAGCTACCAGGCTCTGAGTTTAGTGCTGGGCAACCTTTGCACATTAACGGTTAGCCCGAGAGTTCTCGTCGCAATTCAAAATTCCACTGGAGCTCCAAGCAGATTTGTACACACAGCCTTACAACACTGTTTACAGCTCTTCGAGTCACGGTCAAATTTAATTTTTGGTACATAGCTAATTTAGATACACTTATCGGAACTCCCCCTATTACCGTAGACCGAGAATTCTCGTCATGAAATTAAAATTCCACTGGAGCTCCAAGCGGATGTGTACACGCAGCCTTACAACACTGTTTACAGCTCTTCGAGTCACGGTAAAATGTCATTTTTGGTACTTAGCTAATTTAGATACACCTACAGTATGGTGTGGGTGCTTGCGTTTCTTTAGGAATTCGCCGTCTTGGTTTGTATAGAAATAATCACTTTACTTTGCACCTGCCTGTTGCTTTCAGGTGCCGATTTTCGATGTTCCGTATCCATGCACGGGTAGCTAGTCATTCACTTCGCCACAACTTTAACATGTGATGCAGTCACAGACCAGTAGCTTAGCCTACCTTACGTTCGCTTCAACTGAGTTGGACGCATCTCACCAAAGTCTCGGGGGTTTCCATTAATGTAGCATAGTAGCTCGTAAACGTCGGAGTAAGGTAGGCCAAATTGTTGCCACTGTTCGGGTTGTCCGCCCGGTCTTATCAACGGAAAGAGACAAGTTCCGCGGCTCGAAGGTTTCTTTTTCACCCTAGTCTCGTGTTAGATCCTAGTTGCTTAATGAGGTTAACGTCGTATCGCTAACAAAGCAAATATGGTTGCTAAACTTTCTGACGAAAACCGTCAGACTTATCAGGCTAAGCTGTTAATATACATGTACGGAACATTTAAAAAAACTCAGTTACTCCAGTTATCGTCACTCGTGATGGTTTCCTTCCCAAAGTTGCCATGATAGAGCTTTGTAGCAGCTAAATCTCTGCTTTCTCAAAGTGTAAATATGAATTTATATCAGCAAACGCAATGTGCTTGTTAACTGTTGCATGCATAGGCTATAACTGTCGATGGCGCAGTAAAACTTTAGCTTGCTAGCTCAGCTAGAGCTTGGCCTGGTATATGCATGCTATTTCGGAAGCGTTTAGCTTACGGCCCATAGCTAATCCACTGTTTGCGATTTGGGGCTATAGCAGTGTTACTCATTGCGCGGCTCGTCAAGCTATAATTGGTGGCTCGCATGCAGCTTTTGGCGAGATTTCGCCAAATTTGGTTTTACTCATTTTGAGTAGGCCTAAACTGTTCGCCAAAGGCCATCATCTCTGGCCCCAGCTTGATAAAAACAAAAGTAGGCTCTGATTTAGCCTAGTCTACTGTGTGACTTCAACGAGGTGATCTTTAGTTTCGTTCTGCTTACAGTAGGCTATCTCACTTCCACTTGCAACGACTTTGAATGCAGTCCGCTGCCCTGTTTACCGGCAATGCTACAGCGGACTTAAACTGCCACCTTGTGGCGATAAGTTGTAATACATTTCATGCAGCTGCGTGTATCACGGAAAGCGTGAATGTGCTATGTGGCCATTTCTAAATGGGACCCACTGTAGGCTATGTGGTAACACAGCCAATATATTTTTTAAAATGTGCTTCATAAACATACAATACTGCACTACAAAAACGCAAACATCTGAATTATACTTCTCCCTTCACCCAAATAATGAAGGTGAAAGGAAGTTATTAAGCCTTGGCTGTATATATTTAGCTGTATTGGCTGTGTTATTTCTTTTTTTGTGGGATATTTATTTATATGTATTTATATTAGAATGTATATTATATATTATATGTAGAAATGCACATTTGCAAAGGTGAGGTAGTATGTTGTCGTAAAAGCGGCTCTCTTCTTGATTTTGCACTGCCAATGTGGCTCTTGTGAAAAAAATAGTGAGGATTACTGGGCTATAACATATACCAGGCCAAGCTCTGTAGTGGTTGATCAACGAAAATTACTGTCTCCACAGCTTATTTGATGTGTTTTAATGCAGAAAAACACCCCTGGGTCAATTTTCGCTGGAATTACACATTAATATTGAGGCAGCTAACCTGATATTTGCTAAAACATGTCTTGGCATTTAATTTGGTCAAATTAATCTATTTATTGCAAGGCTCTTCTGTCTGTTATCAAATGTATGGATGGCTATGATTATATTCAATATCTATGATTAATGGAGTTGGATGAATAATAAAGCTAATTCATTTTATGTTGTTTCTTTTGTAGGTTCTGATCATTAGCAGAAACCTTGGTATGGACTGGAAGTGTAAGTACTGCTTTTCGTCTTTTGAAAAGAGGGCTCAACTCTTTAAACACTACCGTTTAAAACATGGAAGCTACACCAGAACTACTCCAATTCCTTGCCTCCATGCAGATTGCATGTGTTCGTTCAAATCGTTCAATGCCCTCAAAGTGCATTTAACAAGGAATCACAATAGGCAGATGAGTGCGTCTGATGAAATCCCAGTGATATTCCGTTGTCCTCATTGTGATTTTGAAGAACCATGTACAGAACCTATTGTTTTATCCCATTTGCGCCAACATCTCAAAAAACAGGAAATGGTGAAGTGTCCATATAAAAATTGCACTTTTGTGAGCAATGTCTATTCAACATTTAATGCTCATAAAAGTAAAGATCATAGGTTTATCAGTGAGAAGGAGTTGAGGCCCGACATCGCCCTGCACATTGCTCCTCCCAATGCTGATCCAGATGAAACACTTTGCGATGATCCCATGGATTTTGGGATGGAGGACAATGAGGAAGATGCTACAGTGGAAAATATGGATGATTTACAGCATCAACTAGAGCATAATTTAGCTTCACTCTTTCTTAAACTTCAGGCAGTCTTGCATATATCTGACATGGCACTACAGGAGATAATCCAACAACTAAATCAAATTATTCTTCTGTCAGAACCTCTACTGCGTAAAGACATTCAAGCTATCCTCAATGAACACGGTGTCAGTGACAATTAGTCAGTTGTGAGGGAAATTATGAATGCCATCAAAGACAATAACCAGTTTTTGAAAATGACTGATGCTGGCCAAATGCTCTCCACCACCAGTAAAAGAACATCATATTTCCTAAATGAATTTCCACTGGTCATGCCAATTGAGTACGAGTCACTGACATATGTGCCCATTCTGCTGATGTTGCGAACACTCCTAAACAGGCCAGATGTTGTTGATAAAATTCTTAGTCAAGATGATGCTGTTGATGGATTCAGCACGTACAGAGATGGCACTTACTATCATCGGAATGATTTCTTTAATACTGAGGCCTTTAGGGTAGCGCTTGGCTTTTACATTGATGACTTTGAGATTGCCAATCCTCTGGGCACTTCAAAAAAGAAGCACAAACTGTGTGGAATTTATTGGGTTCTTGCCAATCTTCCTGCAAAACACCGCTCCTCTCTCCACTCAATTCAGCTAGCGATGTAATGCAAAGCAAGTGCAGTCAAAGAGTATGGCTATGCTAATGTCCTTCGCCCTCTACTTCAAGACCTGGCAACTCTTGAAAAGCATGGTGTTTATGTTGAGCAGTTGGGTGAGTGTGTGAAAGGAACTGTGCTGTTTGTGTCAGCTGATAACCTGGGTGCTCACTCTTTAGGTGGTTTTCAGGAGTGTTTCACGGTGGCGCATCCGTGTCGATTTTGTATGGCAAAGAGGAGTGACATTCAAAACAAAGAGGTCCGGTCAGGGGCATTTGAGCTCAGAACCTGCCAGGATCATGACCGGCATGTTTCTGAAGTTTTAGAGAATCCAAATTTGGCAAAAGAGTATGGTGTGAAAGCTCCTTGCGTTTTTAGAGAAAATTTGGAACATTTCCACACGATCACTGTATTTCCACCTGACATAATGCATGACCTCTTGGAAGGTATAATTCCTGTAGAGATGTCATTGTGCATTAATGATTTAATCTCCAAGAAGTACATCTCCCTTGAGTCGTTGAACCAAGCCATCAAAACATTTCCCTACAAATTCACAGACAGAACTGATCAGCCTCAGACCATCCTAGCCACATTTGCCTCTAGAGGTACCATTGGGGGAAACGCCCACGAAAACTGGGCACTAATAAGACTTCTCCCACTTATGATTGGTTTGGATGTCCCAGAGAATAACGACTCGTGGGAAATATTAATGTTGTTAAAGGACATCCTAGAACTGACATTGTCATTCAAATGTTCAGAAGATTCTCTTGACTTTCTTGATGCAAAGATCTCAGACCACAGAGATTTACTTTTAACAGTATTTCATCATTTCAGACTGCGACCCAAGCACCATTTCATTGAGCATTATCCACATTTGATGAGGATGTATGGGCCACTTAGAGATATGTGGACAATGAGGTTTGAAGGAAAGCACAAATTCTTTAAGCAAGTCATCCGCAATACAAAGAACTTTAAAAATGTCCCGCAAACTCTGGCTGTCCGGCATCAAAGAATGATGGCATACAATGTTGACTCAAGTTCATTTTTCAAGCCACAAATCCAAATGGACAAGGTGACTGTTTCTCTGGTGTCATCGTTCCCTGAGAATATTCAGGACTTGCTGAAACAGAAGTATGCAACTCAGAACACTGTCCTTGTTGCATCATCTGTTAGCATTGACAGCATCAAATACAGTCCAGATATGATTGTGTCTATTGGTGCTTTTTCAGGCTTACCTGAATTTAAGCAAATTCACAAAATTCTTGTCATTAGCAGTGATGTTTTGTTTGTGTGCAAAGATCTGACATCATGGTATAATGAGCATCTGCGTTCTTATGAGCTATGCAGCCATGTGACGGTACTGTCAATCAACAAGCTCTCTGACTTTAATGACCCGTTTCCTCTGGCAGCCTACAGAATTAGGGGAACAACTTTTGTAACCCTTAGACATTATATTTTTTGTTGATTGAATGCTGAAGAATTTAAGGTCGGAAACTAAATTGCACTTTTATCAATCTTTTATAGAATCACAACAAGAAATGGAGAAGACAACATTGCGGATAATTGTAAATGACACTTATATCAGGAAAATTACTCTTCTTGGGAAGCCACAGACCCTTGATTCACTTGTTGACCTGCCTGACAAACCCACCTTAAAAATCATCCCCCTACTGCCAGCAGCCACACTGAGCACACCTATCTCACCAACCACATCTACAGCTGACACAGAGATTCTCCCTGTCTTCAGTATACTGTGACTTGAATTCAGTGCATGGGGGCCACAGACAGTTTGTCCAACATGCACTGAATTCAAGCCACAGTACACTGAAGACACCAAGCATGGTGGTGCACAATGTACCTATTCACAGGTGCCAGTAGTTGGTCGACTCCATGCAACACAGATGTGAAGCAATTCTCAGAAATAATGGTATTGCAACTAGATATTAGTGCAGTAATTCAAAGTAAAGCAAAATCTTGAGACATTTTTCAGTTTATACAGTAAATGTTTGAGTTTGTAAAGAAAAATGCAAACACTGCGATTTTTTTGAACAGCCTAACATTCCTTTTTCACTTTCTGTAAAGGTATAACACAAACTTGATCAATTTTGATCATGTTTTGATTTTGAAATTGAATGTGTAGTGTTCCCAATGCATTGTGGAATTAACAGCTATTCTAAGGATTTTGAGCTTTATTCAATTTTTTAAAACACACTGCTATTATTCTGCACATAACTGTATATGCAGAGCTGTTAATTGGTGGTCCTTGACCATTTATGGGTGCTATGTATAAAATTATCTTTCAGAATACAGATATTACTGCAAAGCGTACGGCAGTCCTCCGCGGCCTTCCCATCCTCCTTGGAGATGAGAACAAAGATTTCTTCAAGACATGCTTTGTAAGTAGTTTTAGGTCCTAATTTACAGTGGCCGAGAGGGGTCACAACACATGCACTGCAAATGCCACAACACCTCCAAATTCGGGAACAACAATGTCATAAAAGTTGCCTATTATTTTCATATATGCCATATGCAATTTCGACATGCAATGCAAACTATACAGTACAATGTGTAATCCATAGGTTATGCTTATAGGATAAAATTTTAAGGATCAAATTGCTTATAGCAGTGGTTGTCAAACTGGGGTACGCGTACCCCCAGGGGTACGTGGACTGATTTCAGGGGGTACGCAAAAAAAGATCTAAGTCATAGCCTATGCCTTTTCAAACATTTTCTCTATCCCACATTGGTAACTTAACTTCCGCATTTGCACTGCACATTAAAAACGTATTTTCTACGCATTAACAAAATATTCGAGAGTGGAGACAGAGAGGATAAAACAGCGTTTCTCAAACTGCGGGTCGCAACCCACTACTGGTCGCGGAGACATGCCAGGTGGGGCGCGAACTGACGTGAAAAACAGGAGTTTTATTTATTTATTTTTTTATCTTTAGCCTAGGCCCAGGTAGCACCCGATGCGCAATGGACGCACTGTGTTATTCATAGGGAAGCGCTCGTGTCAAGGCAGCTTAGTTAGTCCCGACCAGAATGAGATTTTGAACGAGGTTGTGAGAATGGTGAATTTCATCAAGACCCGGCCCTTAAAAGCGTGTCTATTCTCCGCACTTTGAGAGGAGATGGGAGCTGACCAAAAGGCTGTACTGTTTCACAGCGAGGCAAGGTGGCTTTCCCGAGGTAAAGTGCTGTCGCGTGTTTGAGCTCCGAGTCGCCTCTTCTTGGAGGAAGAGCGCATGTTTGAATCTGCAAGCACGTTCACTAATGAACATTTCTTGACGAAGCTGGCCTATCTTAGCGATATATTTGGAAAGCTCATTTGGAGTAAAATGAGCTCATTTGGTAAAGCATATATTTGGAGTTAAATATCCAGTTACAAGGCAAAGACAAGCACCAGATAAGATCACTGCATTCAACAAGACGATTGTGTGTGAGATTAGGTGCAGATCTATTTAAATATTCAGCACATTTGTAGGCCTATCATATGTTGACTATTGATGAGATTTGTATCATATGTTTATGATCCTATTCACTATTCTCGACAAAATTGATAAAAAATAAATATTAATAAAACAATAAAAAAAAAACTTGTTAACAATTGGTGGTGTTGGGGGTACTCCGGAAGATCATAATGTCTCAGGGGGTACATGCCTGTTAAAAGTTTGGGAACCACTGGCTTATAGGATCAAATTTTAAGGATCACATTTTTACAATGGCGACTTACTAGAAAAAACGTTGTCTTAAAATATCTCGCTACAACGAAAACATAGGGGTGTTCTTCTATCATGTTTGTGGGGCAAACGGTAGGGCTAACCCAATAAGGTTAATTTTTTCAAACTAGCCGGAGATCCTTTTAACGAACAGGCATGTGCGGTACATTTCATATGCTTCCATTAGGGTAGGATGCTTTGTTAGCAGCAAGCATAAAAGCATCAGTCATATGACCCACTATCCTCACGTACCCTTCTCACCTTTTTTTGTTTTTTTCCCTGACCAGTTTGCATGTCTGTTTAATGGTACCTGAAAAAAAATCCCCTCCCACACACATCTTCAGTTGTTAATGAGAGGTTCTACTAATCTGTGCAAGAGTGATATGATTATGTACAAAAATGTTGTGAACTTTCCTCTGTGACAACAGCAAAGCCTTTTTGGCTGGTGACCACAAGCAGCTATTCTGCAATGTAATAAAACATCTTCATCTGTCTGGTTATAACTATAGGGCTTCTAATAATTTCTTTTTTGAGCAAGCTAATTGCAATACTTAAAATACTGAACTACAATTGTAGGTATTTTTTTCTTCTCACATGTTGTTTCCCTATTGAATATGGCTTATCCATTTTACCGAACTGTCAATAGAGTGCATGGTTTGTGTCATCACATTGCAGAATAGGTAACTGTTGTTACCAGCCAAAGCCTCTTTAGATGTAAATGTGAGCAGCTGTGAGAGACCCTCAATTGGTCCTGATCAGGACTACCTATCAACCTCCTTTCTAAAGTGGCTGTTTTGTGTTTTCTACCTAAATGCAAGATTGTATGTCAATGAGGAATTGTGTAATATCTCATGTAATTGTGTTTTTAGGACTGTGATGAACCGGACCTGGCCAACACCTCCATTGGGATCCTAACAGTAATCCCTGAAGATACCCCACCTCTTCCTGACTCGTTGAATCTAGAGCCTTCAGCAACTGCCCTCATTTTAGAGGGCGCAATTGTCATGGATGATCTGGAAAATCTTCCAGCGGCATTGTGCCAACTGTTCAGGCTCATTTATGCCCTGAATTTGAAGTACCCCGAACAATTTAAGAACACGATGGACTTTATCCAAAATTCAATCTCTCAAAAATCTACTGTGCAGTGAGTAGTGAAGTTCTTTGTTTTTCACACACACACACACTCTCACACTCGCTCTCTCGCACTCACTCACCACACACTCACTCACTTACTCAACACACATACACGCTCGCTCGCTCTTTCTCTCGCACTCACTCAACACACACTCACTCAACACACGCGTGCGCACTCACTCACTCACAAACTCAACACACACACACGCTCGCTCTCACTCAACACACTCACTCACTCAACACACACACACACACTCACTCGCACTCATTCACTCACTCACTTAACACACACACACACACGCTCGCTCACACTCACTCACTCACTCAACACACACTCACTCGCACTCACTCACTCACTACACACACACGCTCGCACGCACTCACTCAACACACACACGCTCGCTCGCTCTCTCTCACACACTCACTCACTCACCCACACTCTCGCACTCACTCACAAACTCAACACACACACACTCACTCACTCACCCACACTCTCGCACTCACTCACAAACTCAACACACACACACACACTCTCGCACTCACTCTCTTGCACTCACTCAACACACACACACACACACACTCACTCGCTCTCTTGCACTCACTCAACACACACGCTCGCTCGCTCTCCCTCAACACACACATATGTATGCGTGCACTCACTCACAAACTCAACACGCACACACACTCACTCACTCAACACACACACTCGCTCTCTCGCACTCACTCACTCAACACACACACACACTCGCTCTCTCGCACTCACTCACTCAACACACACACACACTCGCTCTCTCGCACTCACTCACTCAACACACACACACTTGCACTCATTCACTCACTTAATACACACACACACACTCACTACACGCTCGCACTCACTCACTCTCTCGCACTCACTCACTCAACACACACACACTCACTCGCTCGCACTCACTCACTCAACACACACACACTCACTTGCTCTCACACTCACTCACAAACTCAACACACACACTCGCTCGCTCTCTCGCACTCACTCACTCAACGTACACACACGCTCGCTCACTCACTCGCTCACTCAACACACACACACACAATTATGCAATTTGTTTTAAATGTTCATAGGCTTTTGTAGAGCCTTTTGTTGGATCTGCAGTTCACTGTATTGATATGTTTAGATCAAGTAAAGTGACGCACTCACTCAATAGCACACACACACTCACTCACTCAGACACTCTCATTCTCTCTCACACACACACACACACACTCACAATTATGCAGGTCTTTCAATTTGTTTTAAATGTTCATAGGCTTTTGTTGGGCATTTTGTTTTGTATCTGCAGTTCACTGTATTGATATGTTTCGATCAAGTAAAGTGACACACACTCTCTCACCCTCTCTCACACACACACTTGCTCGCTCGCACGCACACACACACATTGATGGAGGTCTCAATTTGTTTTAAATATTTTACAGCCTTCATAGGCTTTTGTTGAGCCTTTTGTTTTGGATGTGCAGTTTATGTATTTTGTTTGTGTATTATGTATTGATCAAGTAAATTGACACTCACTCACACACACTCTCATTCTCTCTCTCTCTCACACACACGCACTCTCTCACACACAGAGACACTAAAGGTCATAGGCTTTTGTTGAGCCTTTTGTTTTGGATGTGCAGTTTATGTATTTTGTTTGTGTATTATGTATTGATCAAGTAAATTGACGCACTCACTCACACACACACACTCTCATTCTCTCTCTCTCACACTCACACACACTCTCTCTCATTCTCACACACACACGCACTCTCTCACACACAGAGACACTAAAGATCATCTAGATTTCTTTCCATTTTATTTATGGAGGTCTTTAATTTTTTTTAAGTGTTTTACAGCCTTCTTAGGCTTTTGTTGAGCCTTTTTGTATTGAGTCTGCAGTTCACATTATTGATATGTTTAGATCAAATAAAGTGTCTCAGTGATTCATTCAAACTGTTGTCTCTCTTTGTTTCAACAACTTAAAACTTTTGGGTAAAGTTTACTTGAATATTTTAAGGCAATCGGTTTCCTAAGATTTCCTTAGTATTGAGAACACTTAGCCATGTAACGATAACTTGTCTTAATGAGTACTGCTAACTGAACATAACTCAGTTGTCTGAACTGACATTTCCTTAGTGACAGGAGCTAATGATTTTTGAGTTCACTGTACTACCATGACATGAGTTGACTCTACTAACATTTTTCTAGTCATAATAACTAATGATTTTTGAGTTAACTGTACTACCATGACATGAGTTGACTCTACTAACATTTTTCTAGTCATAATAACTAATGCTTTTGAGTTAACTGTACTCAAGTGTACTACCATGATATGAGTTGTCCTAACACATTTCTTTTCAGCTATAACAACTTAAATATTGATTGTCTACTTTAAAAATTTGAGGCAATCGGTTTCCTAATTTCTTTTAAGTAAAGTCAACAAATTACATTTTACAGTGTAGTGTGATCACTACACTAAAACCCAGATTACATTTTAAGTACTTTAACAGTAGAAGATTGCGATTTGGAACTCATAATAGAATTTGAAATTCAGTGTAAATGTAACGGAGGTAGTCTCTCCCAGAGCCATATAAAGGTATAAAGGTACCTTTATATGGCTCTGGTCTCTCCCCTCCCTCGATCACTCTGCGTTGTGTTTTAGAAAAGGATGGACGCCACAACCGACCTTGATTTTACTGTTTATTGCTGAGATGACAGAAAAGAAAGAAACTAATCAGGCATGGAGCGAGCCAGGCGCAGCACAACTCCTCTGCCGTGGGACAGTTGCAAAAGAGCTATTTAAACAAGTCGACAATAGTCGCACAAGTTTACATAAGACAATATTCAAACAATTATAAAATATGTGGCGTACCTGAGATGACAGAAAAGAAAGAAACTAATCAGGCATGGAGCGAGCCAGGCGCGTCACAACTCCTGCCAAACAGACCAGGTAAACCACTTATTAAAACACAACATCAGTCAATCTATCGAAGCCACGTACCTGTCATAACTCAGCTAGCAGCACACTAACTAGCCTAATACACATGCAGCACTCTAACTGGCTGCAGCATGAGAAAACATTTAAACATATTTAAGTGTGCACGATCGAAATACATTAAAACACATCTCATGTATAACGTGCACAACACAGTATGACAGAGTTCTCACCCTACAGATGCATGACAGAAAATAGGAAAACACCAAATCATAAAACAAAAGAAATAGCACATTTTAATACACCATCTACCTCAGCTAGCACATTTTAATACACCACCTACCTCTGCCGTGGGACAGATATGTATATCAGTGACCATATGAGGTAAACTCTGCTCAGGTGACCTGTTCAAGCTAATGCTCATATACCCAGACCCAAGGGAGAAGTGTACTGCATGTGAGAAGAGCTGAACTGTACTTGAGGGCACCTCCCGAGCCTCAGGAGCTGTCCCCTGATCCCTACCATTGCAGATAGTACAGCGGCTAAGGCCAGATTTTTACCTGAATCGTTTAGTTTTTGCAGAAAGCACGGAACTTGGTACAGTTTTAGTACTACCCCTAGTGATCTGAAATTGAGATGGACCCCAACACATAGCGCCCCCTAGTGGCCCCTATCTTGACTTCAAATATGGCCACCAAAATATGCCCTTTTTTCCCAAGGGGGCAGGCGAATTCCCGGAAGTAGAAGAATCGACGTAGGCTGGAGGGACCACCTCTCTGCTAACTCCCAAAGAAGCCCATTCATTCTAGGATTTTTTTGAAATACCATAACTTCATATAACATATCCTGTGCCGATATTGTAGCTTCTGTGTAATCCACATAAACACTAAAAAGGCAAAACAGACTCCACTACCTCGTCCGTAACGTTGGTTACCCGTAAGAAGAATGGTTAGCTTGTTCGGTTGGAGGGAAGCTAGCCTTGACGTAATCTCTTCTTCGCGCCGTAGGGAGATAACCGTATTGTTTGGATAAGAAGCTCAGTCCACCTTACTGTCTGACGGTAACTCATAAGCAAAAGCATACACGACCGTATGTTAAGGTAAAGCATTACACAGAGGCAACCTAATAATAATAAAAAAGGGCACTAATCATTTCAGAGGTTTTCGATGGATTGACCGTAGGTCGGAAAAGTGGAAAGAAGATTAGCTTCAAGGCTATAACTTTTTTGTTTTGTTTTAGCATGACTATTTTTGAAGATGATTATGTAGGCTATGGTAGCTTCAACATTAACACGACTTGGTGAGGATGATAATAATAATACATAAATAAATGTTTAACTTTGATGACTTTGAAGGCGAAGGAAATGTGAGAAGAATGTCTGTGTATCTATCATATGAGTTACAAGATTCAGTTCGATGGCTAACATCACGAAGTTAAGTGTGAGTCTGCGCATTACTGGGGGGACCAACTGAAAAATCGTTCTATTTGACTCAGTGCCCTCCCATTGAAAACGACGGAGTCTGTTCGTCCATTTCTTTTACTGTCTATGTTTTTTCCAAGGGGGCAGGCGAATTCCCGGAAGTAGAAGAATCGACGTAGGCTGGAGGGACCACCTCTCTGCTAACTCCCATAGAAGCCCATTCATTCTAGGATTTATTTGAAATACCATAACTTCATATAACATATATCCTGTGCCGATATTGTAGCTTCTGTGTAATCCACATAAACACTACCTCGTCCGTAACGTTGGTTACCCGTAAGAAGAATGGTTAGCTTGTTCGTTTGGAGGGAAGCTAGCTTTGACGTAATCTCTCTTTCGCGCCCCGTAGGGAGATAACCGTATTGTTTGGATAAGAAGCTCAGTCCACCTTACTGTCTATGACGGTAACTCATAAGCAAAACCTAGCATACACGACCATATGTTAAGGTAAAGCATTACACAGAGGCAACCTAATAATAATAAAAAAGTAAACCTAATTTTAAAAAAAAACGGCACTAATCATTTCAGAGGTTTTCGATGGATTGACCGTAGGTCGGAAAAGTGGAAAGAAGATTAGCTTCAAGGCTATAACTTTTTTGTTTTGTTTTAGCATGACTGTTTTTGAAGATGATCATGTATGGTAGCTTCAACATTAACACGACTTGGTGAGGATAATATTAATAATAATACATAAATAAATGTTTAACTTTGATGACTTTGAAGGCGAAGGAAGTGTGAGAAGAATTTCTGTGTATCTATCATATGAGTTAGATTCAGTTCGATGGCTAACGTCACGAAGTTAAGTGTGGGTCTGCGCAGTACTGGGGGGACCAACTGAAAAATCGTTCTATTTGACTCAGTGCCCTCCCATTGAAAACGACTGAGTCTGTTTGTCCATTTCTTTTACTGTCTATGCTTTTTTCTACATTTATAATGCTATGCAGCTTTTAACACATAATACGACGTGTCTATAGCCATCTTTCAGCATTATGAAATACATGTGACAGTCATGCATAATTAAAATGGCAAACATGTTGGATTTTAAAGGAAAATTCCGGTTTTTAGCACTTTAAGGCCCTTTTCTGTTTTTTTTTTTTTTGATGAACTAGAGTGGTGGACACCAACATTTTGACAATTGGTCCTGTCTCGACTTTTCTGACTCGTTTTGAATCGCCTTTTCACTTCTCAGGGTGGCTGGCAATGGGCATACTGTAGTAGGCTACTCAAACATGTCCTAAAACAACCCTTAACGTTCGTTTTCAAAACTGTGCAACTCACCGAGTGGTTAGTGGAGTTCGTTGACTATTAAAAGCAAATATATCGGCGCAATGTATGATTCGTATTTGAACCTGAAGCATAGACGGTGGCACAGTAATATCAACGTGCAATGACAGAAATCAATGGGATTTTACAAAATGCCAAATAAAAA
This sequence comes from Alosa pseudoharengus, assembly GCF_046254945.1. Classification (NCBI taxonomy): domain Eukaryota; kingdom Metazoa; phylum Chordata; class Actinopteri; order Clupeiformes; family Clupeidae; genus Alosa; species Alosa pseudoharengus. The sequence continues at coordinate 12,889,281 of NW_027468598.1, read as the reverse complement.
ACGACAGAAACTGTATTTCGCTACGCTACTTGTTTTGGAACATCAACATCAACCGGATCGGGTAGTTCTGTAGTTTGATGGAATGAGACATGAGAAACTACAAATTTGACTTGCATCTGATGTCGCAATACATCGTACTTTCATAAAATCATGCAACATATTCTACCTTGTCTGTGGACATTGTTAATTGCAAAGCTGGTGCTGGATAAACAAATAGTCCATGCGACAGAGGAAAAGTTCTTTGGTGTTGCTTTAGTCAAATCGGTTGTGCATTTAGGCTATGTGTGAAGTTTTAACTGTGTGACTAACCCTGCACTTGCCTGGGCTCAATCCTTCTAATTTGGAGGCTGGCATGCTAGGACAGACGCTATGCCATGGATGCTAGCGTCTGTCAAGTCTCTTAAAGAAACATATGCTGCCTTTTGGGAAATTAGCTATTTGGCTTCTACCCTAGAGTTAGATCAATTGGATCAGTTAGATCATACACCCAGTCAGAGTTAGATAAATTAGTACATAACCCAGTCCAACACATCCCACTGTTAGCCTAATTCAATTGAGGTGGGGGGCCAATTAGCATATGCTAAAGTTTCTTTTAAGGCATACAGTGATTGTGTTTTATTGTAGTTTAAAGGACAAGTTCGGTATTTTACACTTAAAGCCCTGTTTTCAGATAGTTTATGATTAAATAGAACGTTTAAGATTGAAATTTGGACACATGCTGCTGTCCTGAGAATTTTCGGCTTCTGTGGTAGCGCCCCCCCCCCCTCCACAACGCTGCATAGGTGCACTGGAACAATCCTTCCTAAAACGCATTAAACTTTCGTTTACAAAGACGTGTAACTCACCGAGTGGTCAGGGGTGTTCACTGATATGCTCACACAAAAATCGCTGTCTGTATAAATGTGATGCGATCTGGGAAAACCCATCACATGGTGAAATTTGACCAACTTAAGATTCTGATACCATCTTAAAGCTGTTTTCAATCTCTTCAAATCTGTTTTCCTTTTTTTTTCCATAGCATATCTGTAACAAATGTTATTATCTGAAGTCGGCTTATTAACATGGTTTTATGAAACGGAATTTTGAGAAAAACAGGTTTAAAGATAGACGTTCTAAATAGAATCACCACAATCAAATGTCACATGTTAAATGTTAATTACTCTATTATGGCACACACTTATTTTAGTCACTGTATATGTTGTAAAAGATAAAAAAAGTGTTACTTTGGCGCTAAGCAAACACACAATACTCATTAATTAGATGAAAATCAAGAATGTATTTATTCATTCAACATTCAATGAATTGAATTTGTTTTACGTAACTTTTCCTCTTCTTTTTTGTGTCTTTCTCTTTATAAGTTACTGTACATTATATATGTATTATCTTATACACACTCATTGAACCAACAAAGTAAATGCAAAAATAGAGACTTTTTTGTAATTATTCCATATTTTGTGTAGTCAGTCTATATCAGAACGCCATACAATCTAAATAGTCCACAAGAAACCTCAAAGTGTTACCTTTCATTTGAGACCAGGATTATGCTTCTACACAAAGGGGTTCATGTGCAGTAAGCATTTGAGTGTCAGTATGCATTTTGGATAACAAAAAGTCCTATGGGGAGTTTCCATAGGCATTTTACAAAACGCATGAGCATACCTTGGCAAATAATGGTCTAAAGCACTTATATTTTCATTCTATATTGATCTACTTTTGCATACAGCCTCACAAGACCTGGTGCTAGGGCTCAGTTGTGTTTCTAAGGGATATCAACTGAAATGTGGTCAGTTCAGAGATGCTTGTAATCCGGCAGAAACAAAAACCTTTATTCTAGCCTCTGTAACTCTGTGTGAGTACATCACACAGTTATTTTGACTTTCCTACGAAAACTAGAGCAGCTCCTTCTTCTGCAGCTCCTCTTGCATGAAACGTGTTGAACATGGATGACCGTTAATGTATGCACATACAAACTCTTGCACATCACCATTATCTTCTTGATGTGGAACTGGTGGTAGTATCTCTGCTACATCTTCAATAATAGATATGGGATGGTCATCATCTGAAATGAAGAATGAATAACTGTAAGACATGTATTATATAAAAAAGGCTGAACTACATTATTACTAATATTCAACATTGAGAATCCATCACACAAGTATTTCACCATTGCAATATGCAATTAGACATGTGTAGGCTACTACTATAGTAGTACTACTATTATTACTCAAAACAATTATCATCATCATGATTAGAATATGTTGTTTGACAAGGCTCGACCAAAAGTTAACGTTATGTTAAGATGTAGCCTACTAATAAATAAAAAAAATGAACATGTTACGTGCAGGCTCACCATCAGTAATGCACAGCCTTGAATGTCACTAGCATGGAGCAACCAAGTGTATTAACCTAACGTTAATGCTACAGTCTGCATATCGCGAACATTAACGTTGTTAAGTCTCTGTTTTAAACTCACGTCAGCTGGACTCATAGATATATGAGCTGGACTTACATGCATAACCAGCCATAGTTTGTGGCTTTAAGTTGAAGTTTTAGTTTTAAGCCTTCGTGTCGCCATTCAAAAGAAATGTATAGCAGCTAACGGGAAAATGGTGATGGATAAAGTTACTCTGAACGAACAACCCTGATCTTCCAGGGAACTTTCTAAGTTAGCCTGTCATTAATAACACTAGGCTAACCTACATCACGGTTATCATTGCACAAGGAGATAACCAGAGGGGGATGACATTTTAAAATTAAGTAAAAATTGTTATTTTATTACTAGTGCAGTCTCTGGATGTTTTAATCGTAACGTTACCTTGTAGGTTTTTGATAACAAGTCTCACACTGGTCATTTAAAATAGCAAGCACCTTGTATCTTACATTAAGAATAGCATGGCTAGCTTACCTTCATCGGACTCCTCTTCTTCGGTAAATTCATTATAATCCGATCCTTCATTATCTCTTGGATCTCTGGATGTGAAATAATCCGTGATCACGTTGTTCAGGGCATTGACATCGCCAGTATTTAGCAAATTGAGACGTGCAGCATCAATTAAGTGAGCAGCTACCTGACTCCCTTCTCTTGAGCTCCTCCATTCTCTCTCTCAAGACTGATATCCTCACATAACGTTAACGTTAGGTTTATCAAAACATATCACAGTGTTACAATGTATATATGGCGGGAACATGAGCGTTGATATGATATGACTTCATTCGTGTGGTTACTTGATGGCCTTGATTGGTGAACCGTCTTTGTAGCTGCTAGCCTGGCAAAGCAAGTTATGGGAGATTTTGTATGCACCTCCGCCGTTCGCGGTTTCAAATGTAGATGATCTTTCAGACAGATTGGCCAATATAAATACATTTTTAATGTATAAAACTAGTGAATTTCACCTAGATATTTTCAGGAATTATAGACAAGATAATAATTATTTAATGAAAACACAATTTTGCCAAATAAATGACAATCAACCTATTTTTACTATTTCCTCGAAACGTGCCAGCGCGACATCCGACGGGTTTTCCCAGATCGCATCACAAATCGTCTTGTAAGTAAACTACCAGTGCTTTTTCAAAGTTCTCAATGTCTCGTTTTAAATGTCAGGGCCCTCGGAAGTCTACCAATGAAGTGTGGAGATACATTGAGCCTCGTAAATGGTGTAAAACAGTGATTTATTTGCATGGCTAGCCCGATGCCGAAGCACCACCATTGAAAAAGCTGTTGGTAGCATCGGCTAACTAGCGCCAGATTTCTGAGTGCAGGGGACAAGCCGAGGTGAGCTATGAGACATAAATTCACACTCGGTATCATGTTTCAACACACTTTAGGTCAAAATCACACCGGAATTATCCTTTAAGTCCACTTGATACTGTAAGCCATTGGTTCCCAAAGGAGCCAGCATAGCCTAGTGACAATTTATGTTGTGTAATAGGCCTAGCATAGGGACTATATTATATAGCCTATAGTTTGTTAAAGGCCGTGTTTCAGGGTTCATTTTCCAATGAATTTGCACAATTTGCTTGTTGGTAATAAACATTTAAACTGTTATCCATTGTATTTGATGTTGTTGGGTATCACAAAACGGAATATAATACGAAAAAGCAGGTACTATTTCACAGCGTTTGAAGTGATTCTCCTTTCCCCCACAATGCATTGCATTACGTCACCTTGGGGAGGCTACAGACCAAAGCCCACCTTGAGGGTAACAAGAGAGGAGTAAAGAGAGACGAGTAAGGGATTGTTCAGCAGTAGATTGCGCAAATTATAGATAAATAGAAAGGCTATAGATAGCCTAGATATGTATATAGACAGGTAGATAGATAGCTAGATAGATCATGTCATATGCTGGTCACGGGGGGAGCTCCTCGACCAGCGGCCAAAATGCACTCGCTTCCCTAGTTACTGCAGCTCTCCACCACGGTTTCAATTGGGACGGCACAGCCCACACAAGCACCTGCAAAACTGCGACTTGCCCATATTATCTCCCTCTTTGGTAAGCCGTACCCTGACGATGTCAATGGCAATCAATCACGAGCAGTAGTTATCGAAAATATTCATGCTGAAGACACGACCAGCCTAATCGGCGGCGGCTAGAAGCTAAGTTTGCAACAACAGGGGTGGCTCACATGTGGGACTGGAAAGTTAGCCCATAGCTAGCTATCATGATGCTTTATATTCTGATCTTCTGCCCGGTAGCCTACTTATCTGAACTAACGACATGATCACTATCACTAGATATAAAGAAAATGTTGACTTTCACTCGGTGCTGTTCACTGACAGTAACAAAAAAAGTGTCGTAACGTTATAAGCATAATGCCAGACCGCTATGCAGTACATCTAGTTAAGTCCCTTTTGATAGCTTCTGGAGGAAAGTAAATCCTTTATCGACCAAAACGTCCTCAAAGCCTGCTTTCATATACTGTCAGCTGCCATTATCCACAATGTATTTCTAATCAAGTCTGGTTTGTTTGTCAGAGTTTTCACACGGTAACAATGGGGGGCGGAGCTTAGCGACAGGTCAATTGTGGTTGAAATACTCCCGAAACACAAAGAAAACAAACCAAAATATATCTATGCAAGAACATGGGATGTTGTTGTATTCCAAACAATAAGCCAACAGTCGTGGAAGGGCATTACTACGGTAAATCTCACTATAATCTCCTAGCTGTGCGATATGTCCCATTACAACCCATTGATTTGATTCGTGTTCTTGCCGTCCACTAGGCTATTTTGCTGTGGCGCGAACAAAACGTGACGTCACATGCAAAGTTTTTGGAGAAAGTGGTCTTCAAGCAAGTCTTGGACTTGGACTCTGTTTTCAAGAGTCATTCTACTGAAACTGCTTTTCTGTCTGTGACTGAAGCATTGAGAGTAGCTAAGTCCTCATCTAAGTTGCTAAGTCATTAGTATTCATTCTACTAGACTTATCTGCAGCATTTGATGCTATTAACCATTACATTCTCCTTTCTACACTATCTGAACTGGGAGTTCTAGGAAAGCCCTTGACTGGTTTAAATCCTACCTTAAAGGGCATTCTTTCAGCATGTCTTGGCAGGTACAGGTATCACAGTCACATGACCTCACCACTGGTGTCCCTCAGGGATCAGTATTAGGGCCCCTACTTTTCTCTATTTACACCACTTCCTTGGGTGAGATCATTTGCTCCCATGAATTTGATTATCACTGCTATGCGGACGATACTCAACCTATCTTGAGCTTTTGGTGTTTCTACCACGAAGCCAGTGTCCTAAAACCCCAGAGTGCTGGTTCACTGACTAGCATGAGTCTTAATGTGTCAGGAGGGAACTAAACTCTCAAGGTATTACGTATTTAAATTAGCTTCATTGTCTTAAAGATGCCCTGCCACACGTATTTCCTTACTTTGCGGTAATGTCCGAGTAATTTTGCGGTAATTTTTTTGTGGAAAACATGCCTTGGTTACCTTGTTTCAAGCCATTCTAGCGTGGTATTGAAAGCCTGCATGAAGACTCAGCTCGAACGAGCTAAGCTGCTTGACTCTGATTGGCTAACAGCTAGTAGGTTTCGTCCATAACATGACAGCCGTTATCAACAAATTTTAGCTTCATGGCATGAACTTAGCTTGGCTAGCGAGTGCTAGCATTGTCCAAATGTATGAAGGTATATTGGGTGCAAAAGTGGCGAGCACATTTAACTGCAGATTTTGCACGTGCACACTAAAGTCATAAATGTGTAACAGTAAAGTTGAAGTCGTACATATTTTTTTATATCTTGTTAACACAAAATAGGGGCTACGGGTTCACAAATCCTTTTTACAGGTACACAAATCCTATCCTGTGAGTCACAACTTTCAAGAGTCATGCACTCGACACTTCTGCTCCAATCGTTGCAGCGCAGTTGGTGCGAAACACATTTGCACATCCGTGTTTCATAATCTGAGAACTAGGGATCGACCTAGTCCGATATGGATTTTTTAGTGCCGATACCGATTTTTTTCCATCAGCCTAAGCCGATGACCGATACAGGCTGCCGATTTTCTTGAGCCGATATTTGGAGCCGATACTGCTTTTATTTTGCTCCCTCAATTTACATCATACAAATGACACATAATTACACAAATGATAACAAATGTTATAAGTCTCAATTTAAAAAAGGAACATTGAACTTATGGATGGGTGCACTGAATATGGTTAACTGTGCAAAATGCTTTCATCAACATCTTACAACACAGCCTTGATGACGCATTGCTTGCTGACATACTATAAGACATAATTCAGGTCATCACAAAATGTCCTTTGTCAACACATTTAAATAATTTAAGAAAACAATAAGCCTGAAAATTAGCTATTGAAATAAAGTGCTTGATTTGTAATTTAAGACTGCATGGTTTCAATTTTTCTATGTCTATATTTTTCTAAAAAAAGCTGCCAGATGTCAACCACAGAACATAAATCAGCAGAGGAAAATAACGTGGTGTCAAATGTTTCTGTTCTAAACGGCATCAACGTCAAAAGGTAGCCTATATAAACATATCTCTCAGTTTTAAAATCTCTCCTTCAGGTAGTGCAGCACTCTCATAGCGATGTGATGCGTGTGTCCCACTGAGTGAGACAGACAGACGCACACACAAACTTCTGTTTGGTAGCTGACGAACCACCATTGAACTGGATTGATAATGATAACGTTAGCAAACGGCTCTAAACAAGTAAGGCATACACGGTATGTCTGGTACATGATAAACGTTAACACGAATTAATATTCAACTACATATAACACGTCTCTCATTATTAAAGCTCTGATATCACTGCGATGGCAACTCCGCCCGCTCGAGAGGGGGAGGGAGACGCACACACCACACGCGTCCAACACTCAGCCAGGTGGTCGCTGAATAAAACTCCCACAAATACCACGGAACAACGTTGGCATTAATCATATGATCAGTGTTTGTAACAGCTAGCTACCGCATGCATATGGATAGCCTAGCGTACAACTTAGCTATTTGCAGCTACCTAAATACAATGGCAAGCAGTTTTATAAACGAGGCATTAGCATTAAATAAAGTAGGCTACCTATATCATTCGCATTTTCCACTTGGACCCACAAACTTGCTTCCACCAAGTGTATGGCAATATTTAAGCTAAGTTAAAAGATGCTTTGAAAGTTTAAAGTTTACTGTTGTCTTGAAGAGCAGGCTTTCAGCTCTGTTCGTGGGGGAGGGGCAGTCTGCACGTGAATTGCAGAGTCTCCAGCAACACAGAGCTGCCTGTGGACGCCTGTATGTAAATAATGCGAGGAAAAAAACTATCGGCAAACGCAGGCGCTTATCAGCCGATGCCGATACATGTAAAAAACGCAAATATCGGCCCGATATATCGGTCGATCCCTACTGAGAACATGCACAACATTCGTGCATTTGTAAACCCAAATGTGAACTAATGCATCCGAAGTTGTGCATCTGTGAAATAATTTCTCATTAATAAAATTCTACAGATCGCTTTATTTTTCTTGCACGACTACAAGTCAATTGATACAAGTGCTCGAATCTGCTTCTACAGTGACGATACTTTTGCTCCTGGCTAGGTGATATAATACACGGGTTTCCCGTTTACCAACAAAACTAGATGCGCGCGCAGCCGCGAGGCAGAAGACGCTTGCCGTCCACAACGTTATAAACTTAACCTAAATAGTCGGCTGATGTAAGCTACAATCGGATTTTTTTGTATACCCCTGTTGTCTCAATGATAATAACATCTCATTTCAGACTATATTTCAAAGTTTGACGTTCATTTGGATTATTAATATAACATCGTATTTTGTCATTTTTGGCGAAGACATGCATTCCGTTAGGGATATTGAACATATTTAACATTCTCTAGCCATCGTGATTTCGAATTGGTGCAGTTTTCAGCACAAAAACTCATTTTATTCTTTTGCTCTTTTGCATTGCTCTATGCTGTTCTGTGGTGCTTTCTGCCTCTTGGTTGCGCACGCATGTTTTCGTGACCTGCCATAGAAATCCATGTATAGGAGCAAAAAGATTTGTATGTGTGCACGTGGAGCGAATCCATTGAGAAAACAAGGCAGCCGGATCTAGATCATGGATCGCGCTCAGACTACCATTGCCTGCTCATAAGGTAACATGATAATAATATGAAGAAAGTTTTCTTGTTTGTTGGTTTACATTATCATGACAGCTATGTTTAGCTTAGCTTACCTGCTTGCTAAATCCTCCAGTGCCAGATCAAGCTAGCTAGCTATCGCTAGATAAATAACTAGTTTAGAAGTACAGAAATATAACACTGCCCGTCCAAAATCGTTAGGACACAGAATCTGACACAATCATTCTGCAATTTTCGAACAGCTGACTTGTATCTTGCACGAAGACTATTGGATAGTGCTAGGCAAGTTAGCAATTGTTTGCTGTGCATACATTATGAATAATAATAAGGTTGTAAAACACCGCAACAAATATTTTTTCCTTGCTTTGTGCAAAGAAAAACTATAAATCGTGTGTCCTTCATTGATAAGGAAACATGATGAGGTTACTTACTTTATGAGCAGGCAATGTCTGAGCGTGATCCAGGATCCAGATCCGGCCGCCTTGTTTTCTCGATCGATTCGCTCGACGTGCACACATACAAATCTTTTTGCTCCTATTATATCGCCTAGCCTGGAGCAAAAGTATAGTCACTCGTAGAAGCAGATTCGAGCACTTGTATCAATTGACTTGTAGTTGTGCAAGAAAATCAAAGCGATCTGTAGAATTTTATTAATGAAAAATTATTTCACAGATGCACAACTTCGGATGCATTAGTTCACATTTGGGTTTACAAATGCACAAATGTTGTGCATGTTCTCAGATTATGAAACACGGATGTGCAAATGTGTTTCGCATCAACTGCGCTGCAACGATTGGAGCAAAAGTGTCGAGTGCATGACTCTTGAAAGTTGTGACTCACAGGATAGGATGTGTACCTGTAAAAAGGATTTGTGAGCCCGTAGCCCCTATTTTGTGTTAACAAGATAAAATATGTACAACTTAAACTTTACTGTTACACATTTATGACTTTAGTGTGCACATGCAAAATCTGCAGTTAAATGTGTTCGCCACTTTTGCACCCAATATACCTTCATACAAATGTGCATAAGTAAAACCTGCTAGGCTAGCGAGTGCATTAAACCTATAACATAAGACTTTCTTGAGTTGACAGTTTTAGCTACGGCATGCACTGTTTGTAGACTACCGCGATGGTAGCTGTTATCAACTAATTTTAGCTTCATGGCATTAACTTTGCTTGGCTAGCGAGTGCTAGCATTGTCCAAATGTGCATAAATAAAACCTGCTAGGCTAGCGGGTTCATTAAACCTGTAAAACATAGCACTTCCTTGAGTTGACAATAACGTTTTCCTTACGGGCACTGGTCGTAGACTGCTGCGATGGTAGTCTACTGCAGGCTTCAACAGCAACCTTTTTCCAAAGCCTGTAGCATGTTCCAAAAAATAAACTGAAGCCATTTGATCCTCAAGTCTGGGTTCTTGGGCAAAATGCATTGTTGAAGTTCTATTCGTGCATAGCGCACAAGTCAGTTGACATTCAGCCATCCTTGCATAGGCCTACTAAAACTGTCACAGAGCTAAGAATTTTGTGGGCACAGTCTCAACTGGGCGATCTCATGAATAGTAATGAGCTCAATTCCACGTCAATCTGAAGAGCTTTTGCAATTGGCCTATATCTCTGCTTATTTCTTTTCAGTGGCTAGAGCTGACGGAGGAGGTAGCTGTTTATTTTCACATTCACGACATAGCACAAACACATATGGACCTATTATGTTAAAATAAAAAAAGCAAGTAAAAACGGTTTTGTGTGGCAGGGCACCTTTAAGACATTAAATTGTAGATGCAAGGACAGGTATAACTAGGGATGCACGGTATATCGGCGGCTGATAAGTGAAAAAAAAAAAATATTATTATCGGCCCATAACAGAATTATGTCCGATAATTTGCGCCGATATTTTTTAAAGTCCTAATTTAGGCCTACGTCTGGCTACACTGAGCTACTTGAGCTTGGTTGGCTATACTTTTTCCTCAATATAATGTCAGCGGTGTGAATGTATTTCACCACTCTAACAAAATCTGTGGATATGCGTTCATTTGGGAATTTGTGCATCTCAAAATCCTCTCGTGAATGATCCGCCATTTAACCTTACCAGAGCAGAGCTCAGCCCTATCTAGTGCCGTCTTGTGCTGGTGTGTTTGCACTTTACCGCGCTGGTCGGGGAAACAAATAAACAAACTCGTTAGTGGGACGAGTACATAAGTAGGCCTAGTTCTAAGTTGTGTTTTAGTATTATATTTGCATTACTTTAGCTTGGGTTTTGTATTATTACCTAGAAATATGCTATAACCATTCGTGCTTCAGTTCCAGACAGGTCATCATCATAAGTTATTAAAACCTTCGGGGCTAACGCCTTTCTTTTCTGCTGCAGCAGGTTGTGCGCAACAGAGTAGACGGACATACAGTCTAAAGAGTTGCAGCTTTATTCAGTTACTCGCAGTTGAAACTAAACTAAAAAAGTTTCCCTCACAAACTCTGATTTGGTCGCTATACTGTAGCTTATTCCAAGCTGAGCCGTTTATGAGCGTTTAGTCCTAAATGAAAACGATTCAAACTAGCCACTCACTCGCAATTCACTGACGTCAGGTTCACTTAATAAGGAGCCACACATACTGTAGGGCTAGGCTACTGTTATGTTGTTGACTGCCATACTATTGAGGACTATTATGAGTTCTGTCCATCATTTGGTGGTAGGTACAATTACTGCAATAAAATTATGCTTATTAAATGCTTTCCCCAAATCACTTTTACATTTTTTTTTCAAGAGTATTATTATCGGTTATCGTATATCGGTATCGGCCACAACAAACCAATAAATATCAGTTTCAGTTATCGGCCCTAAAATTCCATATCGGTGCATCTCTAGGTATAACCATTGGGATGCAAAATGTTAAACTACAATAAAACACTGTATGCCTTAAAAGAAACTTTAGCATATGCTAATTGGCCCCACCCACCTCAATTGAATTAGGCTAACAGTGGGATGTGTTGGACTGGGTTCAGTGTTGCCAATTTAGCGACTTTGTCGCTAGATTTAGCGACTTTTGGCCGTCTCTGGCGACTGAAAAGTGTATCTAGCGACTGACAACAAATCTGGCGACTTTTTCGTGTGTCTGGCGACTTTTGTTTTCTCTTTGCGTTATCCTTCGATTTGCCCAGGCTGACTGCAGCAGCAGCTCAAATCGTGAGAAAAATCTTCTCGCAAAGATGGCAAACTCTGTTTCGTTGTTGAAACGTCAGAAAATCTCCCCTCTCATGCCTGTTTCGTTAGTGAATTACATCGCGAATTTGCCCAAAGCGTTGCCCCATGATTATAAAAGGAATGACTGGCCTATATAGTCCGGTGGACAGCCCATAGAGCCCCATTGTGGACCCGGAAATGTTGAGTACACCAAAGTTTTATGATGGAAATATATAGTATGGGTTCTCAGCATGCAGAAACTGCCGGATGCTAATTTGCATATTTTGGGCAATTTGTGTAATTGGGCTAATTAGCATAAATGAGCATAATCACCTATATTGATCATATTATAAGAGCTGCTTGGCCAAAATGGTCAATGATAGTATGTTTTTAGGGGTTACTGGAGATGCTGAGTCCATATCTGACATTTTCAAGATTTAAAATCACTATTTTAACTTGGTTTGGTCACGTTTTTACTCTCATTAAGATGATTTTGCTGAGTTTTTTGGTCCAATTTAGACAGATTTTTGGAGGATAGGGCTGTAGCGATATACAGTAGGGCTGTAACGATACACCAACCTAACAATTCGATTCGTATCACAATTTTTGACCGTTGACCCACGGTTTGATACGAACCTCGATTTTTTTGGAGGGGTCGGGCAAGACATTTCAATAACCTACCTTAGAACACTAGAGGATTACAATATAATATATCTGTATTATTTTATATCCTGATATTAAAAGAGAGAATACTGAATGTTAGGGCTGTAACGATTTACGATTCGAAACCGAAATTGCGACATTCATATCCACGATACTGTGTCGCGGTGTGAAAAGGCAGAATCGCGACACACCCTTTCTAGTGTTTCACGCAGTGCTTTGCAGCTTATGCGGCCGCAAAAGCAACCCACAACTCCCGCTTTACTTATCGGTAGCCTACGTTGTCCAAAAACAAATAAATAATAATTTCATACCTCTCCTTGCTTTCATTGTAGACTATGTGTGCAACTTTACCAAACAGTATAGAAGTAAACCCCCTCTCCTTGCCCCGCTCTCTCGCGCTCCCTCCCTATCACTCTCCCTCCCTCTCCTGCTCAATGAACACGCGCGTGCACATTCACAATTGTAAAAGCATAAACGACTAGCTAAATTACTATTAAATCCGCTTAGCATCATTAGCATGCTGCACATATTTGTTTAAAACTCTTGCATTGAAGTTGACTTATCATCTCAATACCAACGTTTCCCAAAACGGCCTGTCCCAAGGAGAACAAGTATTACCTTGAAACTTAAACACACATGGGGAAACTGAACAGTCCAATCAGTAGACTATTATAGGCTAAGCTATATGCTACTTTGTATACAATATTTCCAGGCTTCAACCAGACAGCTGAATTAAACAGGTAGAGTTGTAATAAAAAATGGCAGGCAGTCACCTGGCCTGTCGCCGCACGTCCCCAGCTCCCTTCAGAGAACACCCTCAGGTCGCACTTTCGCAGTGTGCACCACCACAACGTTCCTCCAACACCTGGCGGGGCCTAGCCTCCACTGCCACAGACTCCCCACCACTGAACACCATAACTGGCACCGCACCTCCAACGCTCTGCTCCGTCGTCTCGCCAGTCGAGGCAGCAGACTCCAGCTCCATCGTAGCCGGACCACGCTGCGCAATCGGGCTACAGCTACCGACGTTGGCGTCCCTCCTCTGCTGCCTCGTCGCATAGCGGTCCTCCGCTGCTCCCGGCCGCTCCACTTTGCCACGGTTGTGCCAAGGCCTAGACCTTCTCTCTGGCTCGTGCCATCGGATTTCACACAACAAACTTTTTTCCCCTTATTTTTCTAAAGACCGCCGGCGAACAGGCCAACAAGAACAGGCACCCGCACAGCATGGTGCCTCCCACACACACCCAAAGGTGTTCCGTTTTCTTAGTACCCCTTACAAGGGCTCTCTTCGGATCCTTTTGCTTGGGCATCCACCTAGCGGTGAGCATGGACGGATTATGAACTTTCGGGCCCCTGGGCCCAGATGTATTAAGGGCCCCTAACTAATTGTCGCATGTGGAAGGGGGCTTTGGGGGTCCTTCCTCAGAAATGTTTTAATTTGTTTGATGTGATTTCCTATATACTGGTGCATTTTGGGGCTGGACTAAATTCAATCAGATTCATACACCATACATCCTGATGTGTTGATATTGAGGCAATGATTTCATGCAAAGGCTTGGGCTTCAGGGCCCCCTGACCCTGGGCCCGGTAGGCCCGTGCAGTAATCCATCCCTGGCGGTGAGGCCTCCCACTCCCGGCTCCTCCTATCTACAGGTGCTGCTTTGGAAAGCAGCAGACCGCCCTGATCCACCGGCTGTGGATATCACAGCGTTTGGATGGAGTAAGAAGACAGGTATGAAGAAAGGAGAGGAACTCGCCCACCCTCGATTCAAGTCCTGTTGCTCCTGCTGATTTGTTTGCAGTAACTGCAAAGCTGGGTTAAAACTGTGTATACATGTATCTGGAAAGTGCAGCTGTGCAGCCGCAGGCCTGGCCTGTACTAATTATTGTTTCTGCAAAGGCAGTGATGTTACATGTTGCAATATATATATACACAGCTAAATGAGCAGAAGGACAGGGATGAAGAGTCTGGAGAAGATGGCGACAGGACAACGGATGAGGGCAGTGAGGAGTAGTAGAGGCTAGTTCTTCCCTTTGTTACTCAATTGTGAGTCACAGCAGAGGGCCAGTGAATAGCTATTCCCAAAATTATTGTGGAATTCAGAAATAACTTGAAATTATTCCTGAACACTGAACATTTTTATCCTCCAAAAATCCGTCTAAATCGCCCCCAAAAACTCAGCAAAATCAGCTTAATGAGAGTAAGAACGTGACCAAACCATGTTTAAATAGTGATTTTGAGTCTTGAAAATGTCAGATATGGACTCAGCATCTCCAGTAACCCCTAAAAACATACTAACATTGTCCATTTTGGCCAAGCAGCTCCTATAATATGATCAACTTAGGCAATTATGCTAATGCTAATTAGCTTAATTACACAAATTGCCCAACATGCAAATTAGCATCCGGCAGTTTCTGCATGCTGGGGACCCATACTATATATTTCTATCATAAAACTTTGGTGTACTCAACATTTCCGGGTTCACCTTTCTGTCTACTAGACTATATAGTATCAGCCCATTTTATTACAAGGAAGTAGATGTTCTGTAGATCTAAGCTCAGACAACGCTCATTGGAAGGTGCAGCAACTTCGGGTGAAATTACAACAAGAGAGTCAACGAGACGAGAGCAATGACATGATGACAGGGAAACAGGGACACGCTTGCCAGCATCGTTCAACAGTTGAACAAAGGAAGTAGGCTACAACTTCATTCACAAGCAAAGCAGATAGTTAATCGAACATACATGTTCGATGCAAAAAAAGAATTCTATCGGTCTGTCCGAGTGACATTTAAGCCTATAGCCTATTATGTAGCCTAAATATATCCAAAATATAGCCATGCCGTAAGGGTACATTGCGTGTAGGCTACCCTATGGTCACGTTATAATCAGACTTCAAGCAGTGCAAAGCAGATGCAGCAGTAAATAGGTTGGAAATGACTGCTTTTCAGCCACCTGCTCTAGTGTAGTCTAGATGATAGGCTACAGAAAGTAAAGTGTAGCCTATCAATAAATTTACAAGTATATTAAATCAAATATATTTAAACTAGGCTCTTAAAATTGCCTATATGGGTAGGAGAAAAGCAAACCGGAGTAAAAGGGAATTAAAGGTAACCTGGCCCTAGCCAGATGAATTTCGCTCCGCCTAGCTCCACTCATCCATCTGGAACCGATCCATTGAAGTGTTGCTTCAGAAGGCTGGACCTAATCAAAAAATGCTTGCATATGATTGAATAAGCCACTTGTCCGTCATCTATTGACGTGCTACTTCAACCACTCTCATTGAAGCCAACCCATGACGCTGATAACAGTCTCACAGTCGCTTCTACGCTATGTCACATCTATGAAACTCCCGCCCTGCGTCCTGATTGGCTAAACCATAAAGTTGGTTGGAGAAATCACTCTCAATGGAAGAGGTTCCAGATGGATGTGAGTGAAGCTAGGCGGAGCTAAGCGGAACGACATTCATCTGGCTAAGGCCAGGTTAAATTAAAGGGCCATCACCGTTTTTTTTTTTTTTGGGGGGGGTGGGGGGGGGCGTGCTGACGTAATTAATATGCAAATTAGCGCGTGACGTCATCTTGCGACATTTAGCGACTTTTGGAGCTGGCTTTAGCTACTTTTCATTTGAAATAGTTGGCAACACTGACTGGGTTATGTACTAATTTATCTAACTCTGACTGGGTGTATGATCTAACTGATCCAATTGATCTAACTCTAGGGTAGAAGCCAAATAGCTAATTTCCCAAAAGGCAGCATATGTTTCTTTAAGAGACTTGACAGACGCTAGGTTTTAGCCTCCTTGCTAGCATGCCAGCCTCCAAATTAGAAGGATTGAGCCAGAGAATGTCTAATAAGGGGAGAACCTTCACTCTCGGAACGCTTCTGGTGTGGTACTGCATCTAGGGGCGCTTGCGGGCGAGTCCAGAATGAATGGAGGTCTATGGAGCAGTACCCCTCAAAATCCACTTTTCTCGGGATATAATTTTTTTTCAAGTAATTTGAATATTGTATTCGAAAGGGGAGGCAAAGACAATACACTTGGTTGAGTATTATCATAGCATAGCATCAATGCTAGTGTGTTATGGGCAACAACGACCCATTCTGTAAGAAAACGAAAGGACATGACTCCCGGATTATTTCACTTTTGATTGATAATCCATATCCATTTTGCGAAAAATAAAATAAAATCTGAGGGTTTCAGTTGTTGAATAGGTGAAAACAATAAATGTAGCCATGTAGCTCCATAGGACCCCATGTATTTTGGACTCGCCCGCGATCGCCATCTAGGTGAACTCTGGTGAACTGCAGCCAAATTCGGTTTGTATGGGATTAATAGAGAGTGGGGAGGCTCTCCGTAGACGGGCTCTGATTGAGCCCAGGCAAGTGCAGGGTTAGTCACACAGTTAGAACTTCACACAGCCTAAATGTACAACCGTTTTTGACTCTGTGTCAGAATTTATGGATACTTTCTTAAAATCCAACATGTTTGCCATTTTAATTATGCATGACTGTCACATGTATTTCATAATGCTGAAAGATGGCTATAACACGTCGTATTATGTGTTAAAAGCTGCATAGCATTATAAATGTAGAAAAAAGGGCATATTTTGGTGGCCATATTTGAAGTCAAGATAGGGGCCACTAGGGGGCGCTATGTGTTGGGGTCCATCTCAATTTCTGATCACTAGGGGTAGTACTATAACTGTACCAAGTTCCGTGCTTTCTGTGAAAACTAAACGATTCAGGTAAAAATCTGGCCTTAGCCGCTGTACTATCTGCAATGGTAGGGATCAGGGGACAGCTCCTGAGGCTCGGGAGGTGCCCTCAAGTACAGTTCAGCTCTTCTCACATGCAGTACACTTCTCCCTTGGGTCTGGGTATATGAGCATTAGCTTGAACAGGTCACCTGAGCAGAGTTTACCTCATATGGTCACTGATATATACATATCTGTCCCACGGCAGAGGTAGGTGGTGTATTAAAATGTGCTAGCTAAGGTAGGTGGTGTATTAAAATTTGCTATTTCTTTTGTTTTATGATTTGGTGTTTTCCTATTTTCTGTCATGCATCTGTAGGGTGAGAACTCTGTCATACTGTGTTGTGCACGTTATACATGAGATGTGTTTTAATGTATTTCGATCGTGCACACTTAAATATGTTTAAATGTTTTCTCATGCTGCAGCCAGTTAGAGTGCTGCATGTGTATTAGGCTAGTTAGTGTGCTGCTAGCTGAGTTATGACAGGTACGTGGCTTCGATAGATTGACTGATGACGTGTTTTAATAAGTGGTTTACCTGGGCCCAGTTCCCCGAAAGCATCTTAAGCCTAAGAGCGTCATAAAGTCCCTCTTACGAACGTCTTAAGATTTGCCGACTGTTTCCCGAAACCATCGTAGCTTAAGAGCGTCGTGAAAACACTCGTAAATCTACGAGTGCTCCAGAGTACTCGTTACCGGCTAAGAGCGTCTTAACAGTACTTCTCACTGAAGTCACCAACAGGACATACAGAGGAATTACAACTGAGAATACATAATCCAATTTACTTTCCCATTCTTTATTGTGTTTACCTGTGATTAATCAGATTTTAGCGTGCAAAATAGCATAGCCTACATTTAATGGTCATAATAATGTGATGAAAAGCGGACAAAAATGCAATCAAACGAGACGTTGCCAAAATAGTTTGACATTATCTTTGCTAAGTGAAGACTATATTTTATTAGGCCTATGAGGTGAAAAGCGGAGAAACCAACATGTGGTTTAGTCTGTACTGCATCAAAATCTAAGCCTACACATTTCCACATTTCAAACGTGTTCTTAAGTGACACCGCGAAAAAGTATTGCATGGTGCAACAATCTAATCTTAAAACTAGATGTACCGCAGAGCGGTACAAAATATGACCGCCGCCCAGTCCAGCACATTTTTTCCACAAAAAGAAATCACGCTGAAAGGCCTATATGATTCTAACTGTCTCACTAAATTGCATTATCCACACTCAATTCTCACTGGTATCTGCTAGACAACAAGTACCAAAACATTATTAGTTCATAGATTTCACATGTACCTCCATCTTGCCTGTTCATAATTCTGAGAAATTCTTGATTGTTTGTGTTATGTTTATGTTATGTGTGTGTGTGTGTGTGTGCGTGCTTGTGTGTGTGCCTGCGTATGTGCCTGTGCATGCAAGCGTACATATGTCTACTGTGTGAGTATGTGTCATACGTATGATTACTGTGAATGTATGTGTGTGTGTGTGTGTGTGTGTGTGTGTATCTGTTTGTGCACATGTGTGCACATGAAATGGGTTAACATGACCCCTGAAGGCAAACATACGGAAAAAAATGGTCATCCTAGGCCCTATAGTTCTCAAGATATTCATAGAGAACTGTGTCTGCCCTACCCTCCTTTTGGGGGGTCCAGTCCAGCGGGGGGGCTACAGATCAAAACGAAAAATGACGGTTCCATGTTATCCATGTGGGGGTACATGCCCACCAAGTTTTGTGTACCCCGGTCTTTCAGTGTCCCGGGAATCCTTGTTGGTGTACGTCACTAAATGTACACATAAATTATTTTATTGTAAGGCCCCCCATGAACGAAAGTACACAAAACTTGGCATGCATTCGGAGGGTGTCATAATGATCCTACACTTTTAATTTCGTGCAGTTTTGACCTTGTCAGCCAGAGATATTGTGATGAAAAAACACCTAATTTTTTGCTTTTTAATTTTTAACTAGGTGGCGCTATACATGAAAAAAGTGGTAATGGGATGGGTTGACATGCCCCCTTAAGACCAACATACATAAAAAAGGTGGACCTCCTAGGCCCTACGGTTCTCGATATTCACAGAAAACTGTCTCCGGCCACCTACAGGCCAGTTGGTGTATAGTAACATAAATTAATTTATTGTGTGGCCCCCCATGAACAGAATTCCACGAAACTTGGCGTGCATTCAGAGGGTGTCATAATGATCCTACACTTCCAATTTTGTGCAGTTTTGACTATGTTAGGTCACAGATACCTGCGATTACAACACCTCATTTTTACTTTTTTGTGTTTAACTAGGTGGCGCTATACATGAAATGAGTGGTTATTGAATGGGTTGACATGGCCTCTTGAGATCAACATACCAAAAAAATTGATCCTCCTAAACCCTACGGTTTTCGAGATATTCACAGAAAACTGTGTCTGCCCTACCCTCCTTTCGGGGGGTCCAGTCCAGCGGGGGGGCTACAGATCAAAACTCATTGACGGAAATTTGGGCATGCGAAAAAGAAAAAAAAAAAAATCTGACTAAACCTATATGACCGCCGCTTCGCTGCGCGGCGGTCATAATAATTACAATTATCATCATTTTCCGCCATGATGGATTTTCCGCCATTTTGGATTTCATCAAAAACACTTAAAATGTATCAGGGGTCACATACTTTCTCTGATTCCCACCAAATTTTACACAGATCATCTTCAGACCAAGCCTCACAAAAGTTATCACTTTTCGTCTTAGGAAGTATTACCGTTTGCCCGTAACAGACAATCAAAATTTGCGGCGAAGCCGCCAAACAGGAAGTGAGCTCATATCTCAGCAACCCATTCATCTGTCATAACCAAACTTAGTACATGTACTCAGGACCCAATCAGGGGGACGCTCAAGAAATCTGGTGATCTTTGACCTCTAGGGGGCGCTGTAATTAAGAAACATGCCTTTTGGCCTGTAGCTGCTGTTGTGCTTAGAATTAAAATGCACTAGTGGTTTCAGGTAATACTGTTGGAGGTCCTTAGGCCAACCCAGGCCAACTTGTGATGTCATCATAATTGATTCGGCCGCCATATTGGATTTAATCAAAAACAAAAAAGTTTTCACAGGTCACAAATTTCATCTGATCTTCACCAAAATTGGCACAGACCATCTTCAGACCATAACCTATCAATATATTGCTTTCTGGAACAATTGACAAAAGTAGTCTTCCGTAACAGCCAATTGAAATTGGTGGCGAAGCCGCCAAACAGGAAATAAGCTCATATCTCATCAACCCTACTATGTATCATAACCAAACTTACTACATAGATTCATGACCCCATTAGGAGGACGCACAAAACATTTGGTGACCTTTGACCTGTAGGGGGCGCTGTAATTAGCAATATCGCATTTTGATCTGTAGTAGCTGATGTGTTTTATCGATCTTTTATTTTTTGATGTGAAACTGATGACAACATGTTCCATCCAGTTCATTCTAATGCATGCATGCAACGGCAGGGCGGGGTGGGACGGGCAGGGGTGATTAGGTGGGGGGGCTGGCTGGCGGAGGCGGAAGCAATACTCAGCCCTGTTTCAGCCCAACAAAGTCAGTTATGTTTGGATGTGACACTTGTTGAAAGTGTTGATCGCGGGTGTCTGAGTTCTATCTTGTCGCCGTGGCTACTCCGGCCTATTCTGCTTGGCCCCCTCATTGCTGCTTGCAGCTATATTTTTAAGATTAGATTGTTGCACCATGCAATATTTCGCGGCGTCACTTAAGAACACGTTTGAAGATAAGAAAGAAGTCGAGTAAGAAAGAGAGGAAATGTATAGGCTTAGATTTTGATGCAGTAGGCTACAGACTACACCACATGTTGCTTTCTCTGCTTTTTACCTCATAGGCCTAATAAAATATTCACTTAGCAAAGATAATGTCAAACTATTCTGACAACGTCTCGTTTCATTTGATTGCATTTTTGTCCGCTTTTCATCACATTATTATGACCATTAAATGTAGGCTATTTTGCACGCTAAAATCTGATTCATCACAGGTAAACACAATAAAGAATGGGAACGTAAATTGGATTATGTATTCTAAGTTGTAATTCCTCTGTATGTCCTGTTGGTGACCTCAGTGAGAAGTACTGTTAAGACGCTCTTAGCCGGTAACGAGTACTCTGGAGCACTCGTAGATCTTCGAGTGTTTTCACGACGCTCTTAAGCTACGATGGTTTCGGGAAATAGTCGGCAAATCTTAAGACGTTCGTAAGAGGGACTTTTACGACGCTCTTAGGCTTAAGATGCTTTCGGGGAACTGGGCCCTGATTAGTTTCTTTCTTTTCTGTCATCTCAGGTACGCCACATATTTTATAATTGTTTGAATATTGTCTTATGTAAAATTGTGCGACTATTGTCGACTTGTTTAAATAGCTCTTTTGCAACTGTCCCACGGCAGAGGAGTTGTGCTGCACCTGGCTCGCTCCATGCCTGATTAGTTTCTTTCTTTTCTGTCATCTCAGCAATAAACAGTAAAATCAAGGTCGGTTGTGGCGTCCATCCTTTTCTAAAACACAACGCAGAGTGATCGAGGGAGGGGAGAGACCTTTATATGGCTCTGGGAGAGACTACCTCCGTTACATTTACACTGAATTTCAAATTCTATTATGAGTTCCAAATCGCAATCTTCTACTGTTAAAGTACTTAAAATGTAATCTGGGTTTTAGTGTAGTGATCACACTAAGACGGTCCCTATAAGGTCCCCATCTGCATGTTATCTGTTGCGTAGTTTCAAAACAACACTGTTGGTATGCTGCTCTGACAGAATGATCAGATGCTTTATTGAACTAATGACAAAAAAGAGCTATAAAGAGATGCTGATTGCACAGGTATAAGAGTGAAACACCAATGTCTATGTTACTTAGTGTGTGACAAGTTGACAAGAATCACTACTAGGATAATTGTCGATTTATGTTACACCCATAATAAAAGTGTCATAGGCTACTCTTTTTAACTCATGAGGATGGCAATTCAGCATGATACAACTTTCCCTTGGAAAATATTGATTTAATATTGATTTTCTCTTGACCAATATGTTTGTACTGACTGTTAACACTGCCACACGCAAAAGGTTGTAAGACAATGTGGTAGAAACATGGCCTTTATTTAAGCCTTTAAGCCTTTATTTGCTATCACAAATATTTGTACATGTCTCCAAAGTAATTTTGGACGGAAATGTTCTTGCAACAGTTACCAGGTCTTTGAGTATAGAATGGTTCTTTGCCATCACTCAGGCCTTGTGCTCCCACCATATAATTTTGATGGGATTCATGTCTGGACTCTGGCTGGGCTTGACATTGTTCTCTGTTAACCACTTCTTGCCTTGTTTGGCTCTGGGATCATTGTGTGGTTTAACGGTCCAATGTTCCATGAACAATTCCAACGCCGGACTATTTGCACTTTCTCTCACTAAATCATGATTAATGCATTATCATACCGGATACGTAATCATCCCACCTCTTGTAACTTTCACCTCAGGTGCTTTAAACACCATGTCCTATTCTCCACACCTGACTATCATATGCATTTGTCATGTGTACAGATCTTACTACCTGTATTGACCCTAGGCAGATTAGTCAGGCCCTTGAGTCGTGGATCTGCTTGAGGTTTCTTCCTATATGCATCTCCAATTCTAGGGAGTTTTTCCTCGCCCCTGTTACCCATGGGCCTTCTTTCTTTTCTTTTTTCCCTAGCTTTTCTTTTTCTCTGATTGCCTACATTCTGTAAAGCGCCATGATACATGTGTAATGTTTTGGCGCTCTATAAGCACAATAAATTGAAATTTAATTGAAATTGAATGTTGCCTATTGGGGCAGGTCTCCACGTCAGAGACTGTTTATTATAAATCTAAGCATTGGCATGGATTTGAGCATATGCACGGTCTAAGATCAAATCTGTGTGTAAGAGCGTTTTATAAATGAGGCCCTTGGTATACTCTTGTAAAGGTTAAGCTGAGCTGTGCATATTTGGAGAAGAGTGATCCATGATCAGCATGATTGCCAAGTGGTCCATTTTGGGATGGGAGGAAAATTTCAACCACCAAAACACCATACCCAACACCATTACCCACAGTGAAGAATCGTATAGTAAGAATAGTATTAGTTTGGGGTGTTTTTCAGGCAATGTGGCCTGGCAACATGGTTAAAGTAAATGGCAGCATGAGAAAAATGTATTGTTTTCCTGTTTGTATCTGTTATGATAAGATGACAATTATATAATGGTAATATATTAACCCAGGACAAGCAGAAGTTCAATATGACTGATTTATTGGGAAAAAAAAGGTATGCAGTTATTAAAGTGTGCAGTCTCTGTGTGTGCGTGTGTGCGTGCACTCTGCATGGTGTGTCCAGGTCCACGGCATGGTGTGGCAACATCCTCAGATGTCCAGGTGTCGTGTCCTCAGATGTCTCCAGGAGTCTTCAGATCCTCCAGGTGTCCTTGGATGTACTTAGTCCTCAGGAAGGTTCTGGTAGGCCCCAACTAAACTGCAACAGGTAGCATCTGTAAAGAGGGGGGGGGGGGGGGTAGGGGCATAGAGGGTAGGTGTTAAGACATTGACTTTGTAATATATTACTGTATTATATCATTTTTTTTATATTGATTTTATCGAGAGTATTAAAAAGGATATTTGGGCGATGGGAGCGTGCTCAGCAGCTGGTCCACCCGGTGCTCCAGACAGCTGAAAAGCCCGTCGGCGAGGGCCTGGAGACGGCTGTAGACACTGAGGTCCAGAGAGAACACCTCCTCCAGGAACGCCCGGACGTCCGCCTACAAACCAATATACCGGTTAATATTACACTTTTGGAGTAGATCACAGGAAAATGTTCTCAGGGTGCGGTCAGTACTTACCTGCAGCATCTGCCAATATTGATGTGCAGCTGGTGAACAGGGCAAAGGGCAGGAAGGCATGAACCACTGCAAGCAGTCGGTCCAGGAACCCACCCTGCACCCGCTATGGGGGAGAGAATAGAGAGAAACAGGGTCAGTTAGGCATCACAACACAATGCAATGCGTCAACAGGCACGGAAAGTGTAGCGTTGCTTACAGGGACCAGCTGGCGTTGAGCCACATCAAACATGCCAAACAGCACCAACTCGAACACGATGTCAAGCACATTGATGTGGTGGATCTGAAACAGAAACACGACATGAATTATACATCTATACAAGAGGTGTGTCTGTGCTATGAGTTTATAATGCTAACATACCCTCGCCTCCAGAAGCTCCACCTGAATGCTCAGGGCATTCTCCGGGTTCTGGACGTAGGCCACCAGGTTATCAAATGCCCGCTGAAAGAGATCCGCATCCTACAGGAAAGATAAACGTGAGAATGAGATAGGTTGTAAATGCTTACAGTATGTATCAACAATCAGGATGGGCACATTATCTATAACACAGATGTCAGATAAAGCGCATACCCTCCCATTCAGCGTGGCCAGGTTGCGCAGAATCATCCTCACAGCAACGCTGGCGTAGTTACACTGCTGGGCGTCGCTGAGTAGGATCTGATGGAGACAGGACAGGGTTTTGTTAAGGAATCGCTGTCACTATCCACACGCACATCTTTCCTGCACAGAAGAGATGAACTACTCACGGTGAAGGCCTGCCTGAGGGCTGTCAGTCTGGTCGAAAAGTCCTCCAGGTTCTTGGACTGGAAGAAGTTGCTGCTTTTTTGTAAAAAATGTAGTTAGTGCATTTCCAGACAGTTTGAATGGACTACCTGGGCTGTCAGTAACCATATGAGGTAAACTCTGCTCAGGTGACCCGTTCAAGCTAAAGCTCATATACCCAAACCCAAGGGAGAAGTGTATACTGCATGTGAGAAGGGCTGAACTGTACTTACAAGATGAAGGGCACCTCCCGAGCCTCAGGCAGGAGGCAGCTTTCCTCTGATCCCTACCATTGCAGATATTCATTTACAAATCGTCAGCATGGTGAGGCAAATTCAGCTGGTCTAAACATCAACTAAACAACTTAGAAGATACATTTCTGTCAGTGGTTGGTTGAGTTAAACACGAGTGCTCAAAATCACCTGGGCAGAGCTCTGGGTGTCGTCAGCAGCAGCAGCAGCTGAGGCGTCAGCACCAGGTGGGTCAGTGGGACCAGAGGCGTCAGCAGCACCATCAGCAGACAGGTCAGGGACCACAGGGGCCGGGACGGAGGTGGTTTCGGACCTCTCAGAGCTCACCAGTGATCCGTTGGCAGACAAGGTCACCCGCTTGTAGGTCTTGGATGTCTGGATGACCTGATTGGAGACCATATCATTGTATGTGAAAAATGAAAACCTGCTCCATCTGTTAGCACAAAATGTAAAAAGATAATTTGATCATAATTAAAACTAGTTTGTACCGGAACTCCATCCATGAGAACCAACAACTTGGACTCTTGCTCATGGTAAGACACTGCACGGACGACCTCCCCACAGCGCCACTAGAAAAAGAAAATAAGGATAAATTTTAAATGAATGAATGATCTCCACACAGCTACTGGTATGTAAAGGCAAGAGGACTGGTAGCTCAGTAATTCCTCTTCATCAACACCATCTCTACCTCGATGATGGTTGCAGCATCAGTGGTGGTGTAGGTCTCACGGTTGCCCTGAGTAAATAGTAAAAGACCGCTTTATGTCTTGATCAACTAAAGCCAATTGTAATACATAAGTAATACAATGCAATAATAAGTAATACAATATTATCTTTTTTTAGTTACCTCTGCATCAAGCACACAGTTCTCATCAGCGGTGAACCAGAACTGCGTCCTCAGAGATCCCTCCACTGTCTCCCCTGAGCACCGCCTCTCTCCGACCATCTGGATACAAGACAACATGTGGGAAGGAGACAAGAACATTCTAGATGGATTCATATCCACAATGATATCTAAACATTTTCAAAATGGTGTATGTGCATACCACAGGACCGCAGAAGAACAGGGTGGACGATCTGTACACCATGGTGTAACGAAGCAGGGTCTGGACGTCCCACTGCAATTTCACAAAACATTATACATTTTCAGTAAGGCAGACACACTGAGCGTTTCAATTTTGAACTGGCTTCACTTGGTCATTTGGATACATTTGGATATTTCTGTTCTTTGTTAGGTGGTTGATGAAGAATTACAAATATCAGCACCCTTGTCAAAATCAAATTGATTAAATACCCCAGACGGCTGCAGCTGTCTATCCACGCCATCCAGAGTGACCTATAAAACAGAAAACTGGTAAAAACTTGCTGTTGTAGCCTATACATTTGGGTTTTATTGCTCAAAGTAATCAGTAGAGTGCTAAACCAAAAGACAAAGACAAACAAATGCCTGCTTACCACCTGGGGTGCGACAGTGTCCACAAGGATGAACCCTGTGATATGAATCAAATGTTTAAAGAATGCCAATTCTTTTTTTTCATAAAACAACCTAAAAAGAGTGATCACTATAAGTTAACCAAGCACACAACTGTTTATCTTATCCGACTAGATTACAGGGTAGTTAACCTGAAGTTTGATTTACAATATACCTAACACATTTAATAGTTACCGTCTGTCCAGTCCGGCTGAGTTCCGACCTCCGCGGTCTCCCACACAGCCTGGGTTGCAGAGACAGCCGTCTCCTGTACCGCCTGGACACCTGCCTCAGCCCTCTGACACTCTGCCTGGATGCCAGCCTCCACCGTTTCCCATTTGGCCTGGGTCCCAGCATCAGCCGTTTCCCAGCCGGCTTGGGTCGAAGCCTCTGCTGTTTCCCACGGTACTTGGGTCCCAGCGTCAGCCGTTTCCCAGCCGGCTTGGGTCGAAGCCTCAGCTGTTTCCCAGTCCGTCTGGGTGCCGATCTCGGCAGTCGCCTTCCGCCACCTGGAAAACAGAAAAACAGCGCCCACTGCTGTCGCAGTCAGGCCTGCTGTGCAGACCACTGGGCGAAATCCTAATCTAGCGAAGAGGTTATCATGTGACGCCATTAAAAATATAAAAATAAACTGAAACAATTTAAAAACAAACAAACCCAACAATCTTGTGCCTATTGAATTTGATTATAGCTAACTTTGCTAAGTTTCTTAGCCTAGACTAGCCGATAGGTTTAACCTAATGGACCAAATAGCCTAATTAACAGTTATCAAACTTTAAATGAACAAAATATAAATTAGCAGTAGGTTGTAAAGCTTGCTGGAGACAGAAATAGCAACATGTAATTAGCAGAAGATCAAGATCTCAAAGTCGTCGGAGAGCAGTCAAAATGCGTCTGGTCAATGTGTTGTCCAAGAGCAACTGATCGGAAAAAGTGCATTTTTCTTAAATTTATACTTTGCACGCGTTCTAGAATGGAATTTCTGCAAAATTCTAGACTTCATGACGTTACAGGTCAAATGAATTATCTAGGTTTCATGCTAGGCTATTTCTTGGCGAAACAATGAATGATTTTTCTATGAATAAATCATTCAATTTGTCGTTGTTGTAACTTTATTTTATTTTGCTAGGTATATGTAGTAACCGTTTTAGAAAAGTTTTAATAATTTTTATTATTATTATTATTATTCAAATGTTTGAAAGGATAGCACCGTGATGGGTTACCGACATGTTCAGCTGGATGGTGACGGATAGTGACGCGCTGCCCAGTTGGGTCGCTCGCTCAGTCCAGCTGTATGGGTGGTGTCCTTTTTTGCTTAAACCTTTGAATTATTTGGCCTCTCCCATACATCAGCACTAGTTGTAGCGGACGGGTCAGGGACAGCGGGGCATACGGAGGATGCACGAAGCTGAAGTTGGCCGCACATTCAGAATGCGGTGTAGTTAAGTTTCGATTCCACCTTAAATATTGCAATTTTCTACCGACAGGGGGCAGCGCTGACTGCAAATACGCGATGACACTGGCATTTGCCTAGTAGCAGACGAACATTGTAGGCTACTCCTCACAGACGAATAAAAGCCTTTTTTCTGGTGACTCCATTGTCGACCAATCTTTAAGTAAATGATACAACATGCTTTCTGTCAAATAAATCGGTTCATATTGCACTTGTTTTGGGGGGGCTTTTCTGTTTCTTCTTTACATGAGCTATATTTCATATTTTACAATTTATGCACTAGATTTGATACCCATTGCTCACACATGATTTGCCGTGAGATATTACATCACATCCCGATACTACCGTCTCACAGCGTTCATATGACACCCAGCATGCCAAATTTCGTCGTGGAAAATGGCCATTTTTCTTACATTTAAATTACATGAACTATATTTCATATTCCACAGTATATGCACTAGATTTGATACCTATGGTCCATACATCATTTGCCGTGAAATATTACACCACATCCCGAAACTACAGTCTCTGTGCTTTCATATGACACCTTGCAAGCCAAATTCCATCGTGGAAAATGGCCCTTTTTCATAGATTTAATTTACATGAGCTATATTTCATATTCCACAATTTATGCACTAGATTTGATACCTATGGCCCATACATCATTTGCCGTGAAATATTACACCACATCCCGAAACTACAGTCTCTGAGCTTTCATATGACACCTTGCATGCCAAATTCCATCGTGGAAAATGGCCATTTTCCTTACATTTAAGTTACATGAGCTATATTTCATATTCCACAATTTATGCACTAGATTTAATACCTATGGCCCATACATCATTTGCCGTGAAATATTACACCACATCCCGAAACTTCAGTCTCTGAGCTTTCATATGACACCTTGCATGCCAAATTCCATCGTGGAAAATGGCCATTTTCCTTACATTTAAGTTACATGAGCTATATTTCATATTCCACAATTTATGCACTAGATTTGATACCTATTGCCCACACATCATTTGCCGTGAAATATTACACCACATCCCGATACTACAGTCTCTGAGCTTTCATTTGACACCATGCATGGCCAATTTCGTCGTGGAAAATGGGCATATTTCATAGATTTAATTTACATGAGCTATATTTCATATTCCACAATTTATTCACTAGATTTGATACCTATTGCCCATACATCATTTGCCTTGAGAAATTACACCATATCCCGATACTACAGTCTCTCAGCTTTCATTTGCCACCATGCATGGCCAATTCCGTCATGGAAAATCCCCATTTCATTACAATTTAAATTCTATGAGCTATATTTCATGTTTTATGATTTATGCAGATTTGATCCCTATTTGGCGTGACATACAGCACATCCAGATACAACAGACTTTGCACTACTTAAAAAATATCACAAATTCTGTGTGTGTTCAAGTATAGCATAAATGAGAATTACTCTGCATATAGCCTAGGCTACACTACTTGTAGGTCTCTTATTTGACACTCCTACTGTCAGTCATAACTGTTGAAATCTGACAATGATCACAAGGAGCGTGTAATTACATCCATTGTGCAGTTATTCTTTTTTTCTGAAATATAGCTCATGTAACTTAAATGTAAGAAAAATGGCCATTTTCCACGACGAAATTTGGCATGCTGGGTGTCATATGAACGCTGCGAGACGGTAGTATCGGGATGTGGTGTAATATCTCACGGCAAATCATGTGTGAGCAATGGGTATCAAATCTAGTGCATAAATTGTAAAATATGAAATATAGCTCATGTAAAGAAGAAACAGAAAAGCCCCCCCAAAACAAGTGCAATATGAACCGATTTATTTGACAGAAAGCATGTTGTATCATTTACTTAAAGATTGGTCGACAATGGAGTCACCAGAAAAAAGGCTTTTATTCGTCTGTGAGGAGTAGCCTACATGTTCGTCTGCTACTAGGCAAATGCCAGTGTCATCGCGTATTTGCAGTCAGCGCTGCCCCCTGTCGGTAGAAAATTGCAATATTTAAGGTGGAATCGAAACTTAACTACACCGCATTCTGAATGTGCGGCCAACTTCAGCTTCGTGAGGATGCCATGCTGATTGTGATGGCTTATTAATTGCGATAATGTAATGATAATATATGGTAGCCTAATGATAACATAGTAAGGCCGTGCTGTGAATAAAACTAACAAATAGCACAACTTAAATTTTCTACAGCAAAATATACTGTCAAATCGACGTTATTGTTGGTCAGATTGATCAGTTTCCGTCAGACGCCCAAAATTCAACATCGATGGCTGGTGGTTCTCTCAAAGTAGAGAAGGTTCTATCTTGGAAGGGTTATCATGGTAAAGAAGGGCTAAAAGACTAGACTGACGTAAATGTAGGTTACAAAACGTCACGTCATGCACAAGCCAACTAAGCTATACGATAGGCTACTGGAAGACACTAAAGATAATTAGTTCATGTAGCTGTACTGTTCCAAAATGTTCCAGCAATGTAGGTAGGTAGTATAGCCTACAGGAATAAAATATTTCCAACAGCCCTGTTTATTTTGTGTTGTTTCAGTTGTCCTACAGTGATAACTGGTAAATTACATTAATGTCTAAATCTGGGTAGCCTAATTTAACTCTTTACACATAGGCTTCAGTAATTTTTGGTGCTGCTGTCAATTGTAGCCCATTGAATAATTTGAAATGATACTTTGAAGTCAAGCAGAAACTCTTCTTTAATAATTGCTCGTTAGCCTTGAATGTGGAGATAATATGCTCCATGCCTACCTCTGATCAGTCAAAGAGATTACCAATGAGGCCTACATCACTTTCAGTGCTCCATGACAGTTGAAAATATATGCATATTTAAGGGTAATGCAAAGATTTTGTATTTAATTGTGTCCAACCGATTTGAGGGCCGCTTGGGCCAAATATGCCAGGGTCGATTTTTGTTCCCAGTCCGCCCCTGTATACAGTCCATACGGAAAGAATTCACAGCGCTTCACCTTTTCCACAGTTTGTTATGTTTCAGACTCATCTTAAAATGGATTCAATGGATTTAATTTAAGGAAGAAGTAATTATTATGACCGCCGCTAGCGAAGCGGTCATAGGGGAGCGCGGGGCACAAAGTAACGCGGGGTTAAATGTAACACGGACATTTTCCCTTTGCAGGGGGTTGATCGAGGCATGCTATTGGTCAGTTAATCACATTACTATGAGATGGTGTTCCACAAATTTTCAGTCAGTATGGACGTGTTTCCACGTAGATCTGCAGCAAAACGCCTTTTGAAGACATCAACTTAAATGTCTAGGTGGTACTTGTCTTTCCATTACTGAGTTGTGGGTGCAGCTCACTGACTCCAATCTTCTATCATCTTAATAACCGTCTTGTTGGCTAAAAATGAACACCGTTTTGAAACATGTAGCCAACTCATAGCAGGAGCTAGCTTATCTTATAACAAACGTGACCCAGCGGGGTTAGTTGTAACGCGCTGTTACAAATAAGCCACTCATACTGTACAATGATGTTGCAATACAAAAATATGCGCGTATTAGTGTTAGTTTAGTTAGTTTTTGTGATGTTTTGCATTTTGCCTCATGTGTTTTCAGGTTTGAGGGCTTTTCTTGGCAGGATTGACCTTGGTTAGACTCTGCTTCCATTGGCGCATATTTCTCATGTTATTTCTCCGTATAGAAAATAAAGTCAATTTTCGACACACGTCTGTTGTTAGTTCATGACTTATGTATCATAAATAGTCAGATCCTATTCTATCATACACATTCAGACACATTTATTGAATTCATTTAATTAAAAACAGCCGTTGGGATAAGTGTTACAACTAACCCCGCATATGGGGCAGGTTGTAACATTTCACCTATCGCCACTCTCGGTGGAATTGTAAAAGAACAGTAGCTCCTACAAACAAACTTCCAGTGCGTAACATTGATATGTATGTTGCTTGTTAAAAAGTATAACTAGTGAAACTCAAATTATTTTAGAATTATTTAGCCATAACCAAAAAGTGTTAGTTTGTGCCCCGCGCTCCCCTATAGGGATTGTCAAAGTTTTTTTTTTTTTTTTTTTTCGTCATCTACTTCCTGAATTTTTGGTCAACGATACCCGGGACACCGAACCACCGGGGCACATGAAATTTGGTGGGTATGTAGCCCCACTAGACTTTTACGGAAAAATTTCGTTTCGTCCCTGGGGTCCACTCCCCCCCCATGCTGGGCCCCCCGAACCGCAAAAAAAGCAGCTTTTCCTAAATAACTACCTGAACCGTGGCACCGAGGATGAAGAATCTTTTATGGTATGTTGGTCTCAAGGGCCCACATCAATCTGGCCCATAATCACTCATTTGTGATTTGCACCCCCCCCGGTAAAAAATGAAAATGCAATATTATTCTGCTTTAATCGCCCCTATCTTCAGTTAAGATGTTCAGAACTGCACCAAATGTTATGTGTATGATTGACCTGGCATTCTCTGGGGGTATGCCAAGTTTCGTAGAATTTCATCCATGGGGGGGTCTTTAAAAAATTAGATTATGTGTACATTTAGTGACTGTACACTCATTGGCCTGTAGATGGCGGTGCACACATATACACATGCACACACACACAGGCACCCACATACTATCGGTATTAGAACGGCCGATACATAATTACAAATTCAGTAGGATTAAAAGAAAGCCAAAATAAATATTCATCATCATCATCATGGCTGCATTTCCAGTATTGGCGATAAGTAGTCGTTTGTCCACTAGATGGCGCATCGTTGCAGTGAGACGTAATTTTGTTGGAAGTTAAACGTGGGTTGGAATAACAATGGACGCTTCCTACAAGGACTATAGTTTACCGCAGAGAACGTCTAATAAGGATAGGATGATGTTCACATGAAATGTAATTCCCATTTCTTCTTGAAGCCGAAATAAATCTGAGGATGTTTATCGGACATGCTTGGTTTTTACTGCAGGTACGTTAATCTTATAATATCAATAAGGACCTAGGTAATGTTACCGTTAGCGTTGGTTGAGTGATGGAGGCCAATTTGATTGATTGCATTTGTAGAAAACTATAAATGCGGTTATACCAAGCAAATTGATAGCAGCACTGTAATTGTATCTTTCGACTGTCATTTGTTGCACGTGCTACAAAAAACATTCTGTGCAATGGAAGATTTACCAACGTTACACCGGTCTGATACAGTTTTGCCTATACATGCGTGAGACTGAGACGCCTGTTTATTTTGTTTTAAGTGCGTGCAGGGTGTGAGAGGGGAATCGATGTGCTTTGATTCCAGCTTGGTAGTTGTAGTCTGTGAAATTAAAAAGCACGTGTGTGTGAAGAATCCAAACAATGACACCTTCATTTCATTATGGCTGCTTTAGCAACACACCTTAAGCTACTGTGTAGTGGGTCCCATTTAGAAGTGGCTACTTCATTCGCGCTTTCCTTGACTCATGGAGCTGCGTGAATTTTATTACAACTTTTTGCCACGATATGGCAATTTAAGTCCGCTTGATACTGTAAGGCGTAAGCCATTGGTTTCCAAAGGAGATTTTATTTGTGTCGCCAGCATAGCCTATTGACAATTTATGTTGTAGGCTAAATAGGCCTACCTTAAACCCAGCCTGATCTGCCCGCTATTTATTTTTTGATTTCTTAAAAGATTGAGCTTGGTCTGGTGAAAGCCAGACTAGCCATGGACCTCAGTTACACAATGCAAGGGAACATGAATCAGCCTATATTTGCACGAACAATAACGGACAACAGCTCTTCAACTTTGGCCCGTTAAAATGTGTATTAGTCTAGCGACGCATTTCATCAAGGCCCATTTGGACATGTCAGTTATTTGCACCACTAGATGTAAAACAGCATTTCGTTTCAGACTACTGTTACTTAATTTGTGCATTAACAATAACGTTTCAGACTACTGTTACTTAATTTGTGCATTGACAATAAAGTATTACATGAACTAAAGATGACTAAAATCTTATGTAGAAGAAGAAACATTCACAAAAAAATCCATCCATCCAAAAATGACCTTTGTTTTTGATAGCTGTTGAAAACGGCATGGAACTGACAGAGATGTTTTTGTAAATTAATAAATAAATAAATAAATAAATAAATAACATTATGCTGATTCCTTTTGCTTTTCCCAAATACAATGTAGCCTACAGGTGTAAGTGACCTTTCATCAATCCAGTTGCAATGGATGAACTGTGATGAACTGCCTTACTTGTGATTGTTTAGAGATTTTAAAGGTTTTATAGCAATGCTACATCTTCTTTGGCTATTCTACAATCTGTTCACCTTTTCAGCACCAGTAGGCTACTTTCTGTGCAGCCGCACACACACACTCAGGCATGCCAGACAAGCATACACAAAAGTTTCAAGAGTGGGGGATGGAGTAAAATATGGAGACAAATTGAAGTGTGATTTATTTTTCGCGGAACGTATGTACAGGACTGAGCGGCGGTCATATTTTGTACCGCTATGCGGTACATCTAGTTCAAGGTCAATTTCTTAATTTTATACAGTCAGATTAATCATAGTTTATCGCAATATTACCACTGCATCACCATTATGTCCTAATGTTTGAGACGCGTTAAGTCTTTCCCTTGGCCAATGCTATTCTCTTCCTGGGGTGTTGTAACCTCAACAACAATTTAAAGCTGCAGTTGACAAGTCTGACAGATTGAGGGGACTTAGCCAAATTTTTGAATGTTTACAACTCGCATGCCCCTCCCCCACTACCACTAAGCACCCTGTCATCGAGTTTGTGCTCGTCAGTGTGCACCAGACTGCACCAGACAGTGATTGACAGTCAGATCTCACACAGTACAGTCATAACATCCACGGAAAGAAGTTTTTCATCACCAACCACCCCCACGACACCGCCACACGTCATCACTCACTCTTGCTCTCACTCACAGACTCAGTATCCCTCACATAAAGACCCCCGTTACGACAGTTGTTTTGTGCCATCTTACACAAACAAGGATGTGTGTCACACTGACAGTTGTTTTGTGCCATCTTACACAAACAAGGATGTGTGTCACACTGACAGTTGTTTTGTGCCATCTTACACAAACAAGGATGTGTGTCACACTGACAGATTGCAAGATGCAAATACTTTTTTAAGGCACTGTACAGCAGCTCTCTTTTTCACTCCAGCAACAAGTGGCCAACGTGTTACAGGCGTGGTCAGCAAAAACCTAAGCAAGAACCCAACAAGAGCTCTGCACTGTACTTTTGTTGGAGTAGAACCGTGTTTTGACCGTGTATTGCATGGGTATAGGTAGGAAAAACTGGGTGGGACAAAGGCTTACCTTTAAGTATGGATTGGTAAGGCAACAGTAGCTTTCTATCCAAGAGTCTGTAGATCCTCAGTTCTGACACCAACATCAAGATCAGGATCGATACCACCGTGAAGTGCTGTATGCGACAGTCAGAACAACTGTAACCACTAAGAGAATCTAGACATTTACCAACATCTGCCATAGAGGAATCCTGTGAATTCTCTGGACAGACCTTATCAGCAACCAGGAGCTGTGGTAATGAATAAGATACTGGAGATGGTGGACGATACGCAAACCTGCATCCAGCACCACAATCTATGCCATATTTTTGAACACGGGGGAAGGAAAAGAGGCACACCAAGAAACTCCTGTGCATTGTGAACTACAGTCAGATGTGCAGAGGACTGGACTTACATGGGGACAGCTGAAGGAACTGGCTAAGGAGCGGAATACCTGGAGAGAATTTGTTGGTACCCAAAACCCAAAGTAGGATAGACATTCTGCCCTGGACTTCTTTGCTAGAAGTGACCAGCAAGCCATAGAAATGAAACAGAGATAAGAGTTATGCAGTGATAGGAGGTACGCAGAGATAGGAGTTATGCAGTAATAGTGAGTGTGATGGAGCAGTGGTAATGAACCACCTAACTATTGGTCGGCCTGGGTTCAATTTCCGAATTTGCTGTTCTGATTCTTTTTTTGGATAAAAATATTGTCTACATACTGGTCAACTTTAACTTAAGATAGTAAAGATTTGTTATATCCTCCTGAGACCCAATCCATGGACCTATGTCCTCTGTAGTGGACATAAGTTCTAGATGCATACCCCTTTACCCCTTTGAGCTATTCTATCAATTCCTGTGGTCTTTTAAAGAGGGCATCCTGGGCTTTCTAATGATATATCATGTGATTGGCTGGGTTGCTGGGAACCTCCTCTTTCTTGTTCTTAAAAATGGTTGACATCAAAACAAGCACATTTTATGGAAGGAGAGATAAGTCAAATAGTGTCTTCTTATTAAGCATTCATTATGATGAAAATATATGGTCTTGTTAATGAAAATGTCAGGAATCATATGATTAATTTTGAAAGAAGTTAAGTTATTTACATTTTGAAATAATAGTGACTTTATGAATGTCCATTATAATGGACACCAGGACCAAAATATTTTGATTTTTTGGGGAAATTTAGATCATTTGTATAGGATGAATGAGGGGGGTCAGATTTGGAGCTCTCAGGTGATGAGTGAGTGAAACAGAGATGAGGACTATGAACCTGTGCCTCAAGAAGATGGCGAGGAAGAGTAAGACTAAAAAATGAATTATCGCAGATGAAAGAAAAACATGAAAATGAAATGAACAATCCAGAAAAAATAAATACAACTGTCCAAAAAGGCAAATAAAGTAGTCTAGAAGGATAAATAACCTTTTCCCTTATGCTTGGTTAAGTTTACCCTTAATTTAATACCACTAAAATCATAATTTGTCCATTTTTTTCTTTTTTCATGGCTACCTTTTCATATACTAAAACGGTCCTTTTGTCCACCACACAACCAACATGCTATAAAATTTAAAATAAAAATAAGTAAGATGTTTTTTTTTATCCTAAATAGAAAGAAAAAGAAATTGTTGGACACTTTTTTTCTTGGTTCTCAGGAGGATATGGTTCTCTGATGGATTTGTCCCCGCATACCCATTGAGATCAATGAAGGTAAAAAGATTTTGGCTATGCTGTAATTTAAATTATTATAAAAACATTTTTGAGAAATCACATTTGTTACAATTCTTTGATGGTGAAAGCAACTGTTGAAAACAGCAGTCTCCTTACCATCCTCCTCGTATACCAGTACTGTGCTTCTGAGTTCTGAGCAAAGCGATCTTAGCAAACTAATATACAGTACAGCACCACGATGACGATCTATCTATTTTAATTTAAAACCTTTGAGAAATCACATTGTAACCATTCTGTTATTGATGATAGCAACTGATTGCAACATCAGTGTTTGTATTTGTACAGCTACCTTGTATCGTCCGTTTTGAAGAGTGCTCCTCACAATGATTTTTTTTATGCCATTGAGCACAGATGACTTCTTAATTGTTGTGCACACATTCATTTTGCTGCCAAGGTTCAGTTTAAATACGAACACACACACACACCTTTAAACTAGACAGAAACACAGGACTAAAGGCTGTACTAAAATTACTTTATTACAGCTGATCTCTCCAGTATTCTTCCATCAAATAGTAATTACAGTACAAACAAAATAGTACATTTGACCCTAGACTCTTTTCATATCCATGTTTTATATTTTCATACAATTTCAATGCTTTTGCTTCTGTTTTGCTTTAAATTTTTTATGTATAATCTGTATAATCTTTTTTTAGACATTCAATAACATGTTTCACAATCTATACAGTTTAATACAGGTTACTCATGGGTTGTAGTGGTGATGTGGAAGGGGGTGAATACTGACATACTCTATACACACAAAATGGATTTTTTTTTCCTCTTTAAAATTATTCCCCATCTCCACTGTTTTGCTTGAGTCATTGGATGCTATGAGCTCCTCCTCTTGGTTACTGCCGGAACTAGTTCTCATTCTCGTCCCGAGGCGGAAGGATACTCCAGAGTGGGGCCAATGCAGTAGTGTTTGGGCTTGGCAGCTCATACTGTAGATGGCACAGTGTTCGACCAGAGACTGAACCTCTAATACGCTTTTTTTTTGTATCTCCAAAAAACAAACAAAAGGTTTAATATTAAAAGGTTTCCCCCTTCCTTTAACTCTCTTTCTATACGTTCAGTCAGTAGGACATAAAAGAAGGTGAGTATCATTATAATACTAAAATAATTGTCCACAGATGTGGAGAGGAGATGTCGGGTAAATAAAATTAATAGGGCCAGGGGGAAACAAAACACCTCTACAGCCTCACTCTTACGGACATTTATCAAAAACAAGAATATCAACAAAGGCCCTCAGTATGTACATAAGGGCAACTTAGCCATAGGGGTACAGTTCAAACCAGTGGAAGGTGATGAACGCCTGAGGGATGCTGCTGGTCTGAGGCAGAGGGGAAGGGGGAGGGACATGGACACACAGCTGAGGTGGTGGAGGCAGGAAGTCAGGTTTGACAAAAACTGTTCCTAGATCAGACGCTTGAACCTGAACCTTGACTGACAACCTGAGGTCTGCCATATTTTTTTTTTCAGTGGCCAAGAAACAGCTTAAGTCTTGTCTTTTCTGGTGCACAGTGGAAGCGTTACATTCTTTGCAATGCTAAAAACAAAACGTAAAAAAAATGCTTTCTGGCATGGTGAAGTTGAGAAGTGCCAACTCATTCTAATGGGGCAATGGCTTGCCAGGAGCCTGAAGTGTGTGTGGCATGCCAGGAGCCTGAAGTGTGTGTGTGTGTGTGTGTGTGTGCACATAGGTGGCATCATGTAAACACTAGTCCCTGATCTTTTGAGACTTGCAGGGACCTCCTGCCACGGTCTCTCAGGACACACCTCGGCACAGTCCTCACCCCGGCACAAACGGCCACACGGCTCCTCTCTCAATCTGCTCTGGTCTTCAGCAAGAAACTAAAAGAAAAGCTGTTGGTTCATTGTTTTTTTTTTTTCTGCATTGACCTTTTCGGTCATAATTTACAATTTTACACAAACACATCCTCTTTCTCTCTCTCTCTCACACACACACACACACACACACATTTCTTAAAGTGTTCTGCTTTCTCAAACCTCTTAAAAGTTAGTAAATGAATTAAAGTGTCCCCAGGCCTCAAATGTCCCATGGAGAGGTGTGTTTGCTCTCCGAAGCCTTCAGGTGTGTTGCTTTAGTGTGAACAGCAGGGGGCGAACAGCAGGGGCAGCAGCACTCGTCTACCCAGAAAACCACAGAGGCTCTCGGCAGCATGTGCCCTCAGCCCAGCTCAAAGGCAGAGAGAGAGAGAGAGAACACGCTGGATGGACAGGAGGGAGACAGAGTGAAAAAATGAGCAAGTGTAAACACACAGACACACACACACACACACGCACACACACACACACAAACACACACACACACACACACACACACACACACACACACCATCCCTGCCACTGTCACAGTGCATTCTGCCTAAGTGCTTAGTCAAACACTTTTAAAGATGCATAGAAAGTATCGTTGCGGTTGGTTTGAGTTGGTGATGGAATCAGGACCTTTTTCTCTGGAAATACTGCAATAATTATGCAGAAATCACTAGCCTTGACTAATGTGCTTTGATAGGGTGCATAGTGTTTTGTATTTAATACGTATTGAGGGACGATGTGTGCCTCAGTGTGGCGCTGTGAGATCTGAGAAACACCAGCCCACTCCGAACAAGCCATCAGGGTTCTTCAAAGGAGAAGGAGCAATAACAGAAGCATTATCATTATAATGACAATAATAATAATAATAATAATAATAATAATAATAATAATAATAATAATGATGACAACAACAACAACAGACACACAAACACCCTCTGTTCTCCGCTCAATTCAGCCTTGTGAGTAAGCCCTGACTGGCACCAATTCTACTCCTTCAACCAAGCTTCATCAGACCTTTCAGTAGTGAAAGCAATCCACATTCAACTCCACCCAGTAGGAGATGTCTAACCCACAAACACAAGATTCAACTGTAGGGAAACGGAATCTGAAACTCAATTTTTACCATCACCCCAAAAAACCTCAGACACAATATCTCCACTCGAGTGCCATCGCCTCAAGGCTCCATTCAGAAATCAGTAACTCACCTGACTACCTAACCCTTCTAATAACACATGACCAAGCTTGGCAAAGAAAAACAAGTAACTTCTCATTACAGTACATTCTGAATCATCAACCAGTTAAACATATTATGTGCAAGTACACCTGGGCGTTCAGGCTTGCATCACTTCAAGACAGACACACACACACGATTAGAAACCCATATGACAGCTGTAATAAAGTGCTTCTACTTGGCAGCTGCCATACAAGGCACCATGGAAAATGACCACTGTCCTAACACTGCGATTAGTTTGGCGTAAAATCTATGCATGTTTGCTGGCATGGGATAGATACCTCATCAATCTTTATCTCTTACATTACAGCATATATTTCAACATATGCATTTGAAAAATATAATTTTCATTTGGGACTATATCTGAAACAATATAACATTCATTATTCTGCTCTGTACTGTACATACTTCAGTACTAAATAATCATTTCAAGGCACTGAACACTATGCTTTTGGCTTTGGGATCCCTAATAATCCTTGGAAAGTATATAATAAGTTACACCCAATGGCTGAATGTTAGTATGACACGGGAGCTGGGGCTATTGTTGTTCAACAACAATAAACAAACAAACAAAGACACAAATAATCCTTACAAACCTGGGAACAACTGTATATCACAAACACACCACTAGGTGGCAGGGCAGGCAGCCTTTCTGCAGCACTGGACTGCTCATATGCAATGTAACATCCTCTCCTTGGGCCTAGAGAAGACTCTGGCCTCTTAAATCAAGATGGGCATTTCCAGGAACCCATGTGCATGTTAACGGGAAATGACTGGGGAGCTCACTGGCAGAGGATGACTTAGAGGAGCTCTCCTCCCGTTGGCCCACATGCCAAACGCTGGGAACATTTACTCAGCCTGGGTCTGTGGGGTTCGTCCACACAGTCCACCGCCGAGCAAGACCCAGATCACATCACAGCACGCTCAGAGACAGAGGGGAGGGTTCAAAAGTGCAACCCCTACAACCCCCCTGCTTTGATACAAGAGCTAGGCTATAGAGGGGGATGATAATAAAACATGTTAACAAGTTTCATACCTGAATCTTATTTCAAGGAGCTTAGCAAAAACCTGGACACGCTAACTCATCTTCAAGTCACCTTATATAAAAAAAAAACCTCTCAAGAATGAAGGACAAAAAGAAGTCTATGATTAAATAAAGGAAAAGGGTATGGCAAATTCTACACTGCAAAGTAATGTCGACACCCTGTTCAGAGAAACTATGTCAATTCAATCCTGTAGCTTCATCACTGCAGTCCACTTCATGATCTGTGGAGTGAATGGGACATACTTAAGGACCACCCTGCTCCAACCCCTCCACACCTCCAGCCCTGCTCTGGTACGAGGACAGGTGGAGGGGGACTTCTGCGGCTGGGTGGAGGTGGGCCAGTGTTTCTCCACAGCACATCCGAGACTCTCACTGCCCCACAACACACACTAATCCTGATGATGGAGGCCACACAAGTCCTTATTGTTTGGGTTTTAAGGGGCAATTTTTAAAACAAAAAGCTGTTTTTTTGGAAGAAAACAACTGGAAAAAAAACACAAAGTTTGGGGGTTCAAATAAAATAAAGAAAAACTCAAATTCAATGCTGTGAGACTGTAACAGAAGTAGTGTTTATATGTATATATAGACACACGTGCACTGTGCTGGGCAAGTGCACTGCAATGGAAACGCCCACAAAACTGCACAACTTAAAATCACACACACCCACACACTCACTCATTTTCACACGCACACGCACACACACACACACACACACACACACACAGACAGACAGACACACACACACACAATGGAAGTAGAGTAGGAAGTGAGCCAAAGGAAGAGTGAAGAGAGAAGAGAGGAGGTGCTAAGAGAAGAGGAGGTGCCATGTCCCTATCGCTCCCTCTGAAGTGTAGGCTGTAGCAGAGCTTGAC
Source organism: Alosa pseudoharengus (assembly GCF_046254945.1). Classification (NCBI taxonomy): domain Eukaryota; kingdom Metazoa; phylum Chordata; class Actinopteri; order Clupeiformes; family Clupeidae; genus Alosa; species Alosa pseudoharengus. The sequence goes on along the minus strand of NW_027468598.1, from coordinate 12,847,268 downwards.
CTTGACCGTGACCCTGACCTTTGACCTGGCCCTGCTGTGCTGTGCTGGGGAGCATTACATGAAGGACAGGTGGGAGCCGTTGGATATCTGCGAGGTGATGCTGGTGCTCCTGCTCATGGGCTGCTCCCCGTGGCCCCCCGACGAGGTCCTGTTCAGGGCCTGGGGGCTGTTGCGCGCCACCCCCACGCTGCTTTTTGGCATGGCCCCCGACGACGGGTGGCCCCACGGCGAGCCGCCGCTGCTCTGGCTCCCTCCCGGACTGGAGTGGTAGTAGTGGTGGCCGCTGCCGCCATGATGGCTGCCCCCGCTGCCCCAGTGGGGCCCCTGGGAGCTGCTGGAGTGGTGTGGGCCCGGCTGCTGGGGGGCCCAGCTGGCCGGGGCCCCGGGGAAGCTGTGGCTGAGGGCCTCCGGGGAGATGTTGGCCAGCAATATGTTGCTGAAGCCCAGGCGCATGCTCTCCGAGTCAAAGGCTTCGATCTCGCGCGCCTGCCGCTCTAGCAGCGAGCGGATGCGCTCCAGGCGGTCGTTCTGCAGGGCCAGCATCTCCTCCTCGATCTGGAACACACACACACGATACACACATACACACACATACAAAATCAGAAGTGCACCAGATTTCATCTTCATGGTTCATTTCTGGCATTATAACCACAATATTGTTCATTTCTGGCATTATAACAACATAATGTCAAAATGTTAAGCAAGTCCTGTGTCGAGTCCTGTAGGTAGTGAATTGATTTGTCCTTGGTACAAAATTAATAAAACTCAAAAATATATTTCTGAGTCTTGGTTCTCTGAGTGTCAAGAACAGGCACTGGTAGAGCCAGTGAGTGAGGCGTGTTGAGTAGGACTGCAAGGTGTGAACAGAGGCTGAGCACAATAGCTTGATTGTGTCTGTGTGTGTGTGTGTGTGTGTGTGTGTGTGTGTGTGTGTGTGTGTGTGTGTGTGTGCGAGCGAGACAGCATGAAAGAAAGAGAGCGAAAGATTAAAGTGTGTGTAAGCATGTGTGTGTATATGAGACACACGGGGAGAGCAAGAAAAAGAAAGAAGAAAGCGAGCGAGTGAGAGAGAGAGAGAGAGAGAGAGAGAGAGAGAGAGAGAGAGAGAGAGAGAGAGAGAGAGAGAGAGAGAGAGAGAGAGAGAGAGAGAGAGAGAGAGAGAGAGAGAGAGAGAGAGAGAGAGAGAGAGAGAGAGAGAGAGAGAGAGAGAGAGAGAGAGAGAGAGAGAGAGAGAGAGAAAGACTGACCTTCTGTTCGAGCAGTGCCCTGCGCAGAGACACCCTCTGCTCCAGCTCCTTCCTCTCGCGCTCCTGCTGCGCGTCCGTCTGCATCTTGATCTTGCTCTGGTAGGCGTTCAGCAGCTCCAGCTCCTGCTGCAGCTGCATGCGCAGCGTCTGACACTCACCCTCCTGCGCCTCGTCCAGACGCAACTACACACACACACACACACACACACACACACACGGAGAGAGGGGGGTTTTAAAACAGGAGAGGAGCTAAAATGACAGAATGGAGCTAGCAATCTTACCCCTTCATAAAATGTATTACAGTACATAACATACAAATACACGAATGCAGAAATGGCTAAATTCCTATGCACTACGACTAGGATTAAAAGGATTTAAAGAATGGATATACACTGAAGCTTTTATTTGTGAAAAAGGATAGGAGATTTGATGCACCAGCCCTGACATGTGTTGATTAATTTACTGGACTTGCTGAGTAGCAGCTGTGTGTGTGTGTGTGTGTGTGTCCATGGCACACTCACGGCCTGCGTGGAGAGCATGTCGTTGATGGAGTGGTCGTACTGCTCGGCCAGGATGGCCAGCTTGCGCGTCTGCTCCTCCTTGATGCGCTTGAGCACGGCCTTGTGCTCGCTCTTGGGCGTGTTCTCCAGCAGGTGGTTGCGCAGCGCCTTGTACTGACGCGTCTGGATCTTACACGTGTCCTGGAACTGCTTTTTGATCTGGAGCTCTTTGGACTGGGAGACGAAGCACAGACACAACAGACAGGATATGCGGATGAGATGAAGCAATGAGTCTTTAGAATAGTATCCAATGAGACTAATAGTCCCCAATGTAGGTTTATTTCATCAGCTCTTTGGAAATTAAACAGACAAGCTGATATGTTGGGCTGTTGGAGGATTCAATATCCATGACTTGCCTGTATATTGAACCTTTATTATAAGTAACCAACATAATGTTACACTGCTAATCGACTACAGCAATAGCTAATAAGTTAACTAATGCTAAGCAAGTGGTGCAATAGTAATGTAGTAAGTAGTAATGCAATCAATCTAGATTAGAGCTTCTTGGAAAGCTATTGATTTGTTTTGAAGATAGCCTCCAGTGTCACACAGTGAACCAGTCTGGCTTAATCAGCTCTCAGCTGAAGCACACAGACTGAAGGGAGGCAGACAGCAGGAGGGAGAGGACAGCAAAACAGAGGAGTGGAGAAAGAGAGAGAGAGAGAAGAGGAAAAGAATGAGAGGAAAGGAAGGAGGAGAGAAGAGGACAGAGGGGCGGATGAGTCCTCAGAACTAGAGGTACCGGGGCTGCTGGTGAAGAGAGGAGGGAGAGAGAAGTGAAAGAGGGAAAAAAGAAGAGAGAGAGAGAGAGAGAGAGAGAGAGAGAGAGAGAGAGAAAAAAAAGGGAAGAGAAGGAAAGAGAGGGAATTGAAGAGCAGGCTGCTGTGCTCACCTGCTGGTGGAGAGGAGTAGAGAGAAGGAATGAAAAGGAGAAAGGAGAAGGAGAAAGAGGAGTAGAGAAGTAATGACCAAGGAGAGAAAGAGAGGAGAGTAGTGAGAAGTAATGACCAAGGAGAGAAAGAGAGGAGTAGAGAAATGGAATGACCAAGGAGAGAAAGAGAGGAAAGTAGAGAAATGGAATGACGGAGGAGAGGAAGAGAGGAGAGTAGAGAAATGGAATGACGGAGGAGAGGCGGGACAAGACGAGAGCGAGGAGCGGAGCGCTCACCTTGAGGCTCTTGGGCTGCTGCCGGACCTCCATGACGTGCTTGCGGCGCAGCTCACGCTCGCGGCGCTTGTTGTACTCCTGCTGGTTGGTGAGCTCGGTCATGTGCTGCGTGCGGATCAGGTCGGCGCGCTGCCGCTGGATGATGTTCAGCTGACGGAACTCCAGCTCCTGCATGGACTCGTGGTGGCGCAGCAGCATGGCGTGCTCCAGGTCCTTCTGCGTCTGACGCTTGTTCAGCTCCTGCAGTGTCGCACGCACACACACACACACACACACACACACACACACACACACACACACACACACACACACACACACACACACACACACACACACACACACACACACACACACACACACACACACACACACACACACACACACACACACACACACACACACACACACAGAAATGTTGCAGAAATCAATTCCGATCAGATCAACTTCACACATAAACCAGGAGAGATAGTGAGAGATAAAGGGATAATCAAGTTGAGTCATTTCATAGGACAATATAAAACTAAATGTTTTAGACTATCAAAAGAGAGGGGAGGGGGGGGGGGATGAAAATAAATAAATTAAGATAACAACAAAAAGACAAGACTGAGCCAGCGGACAGAGGCCCAGAGATGTCCAGTGGTGTCCTCCTCACCTCCCGGGCCAGGTCCTGCTCCACATTGTGACGGGCGATGAGGATCCGCCTCTTGAAGCGGCGACACTCCAGCTCCAGGTACTGCCTCTGGCGGCGCAGCAGGTTGGCCTCCTCCTCCGCCTGGAAGTGCTGGATGTTCTCCTTCTGCTTGGAGAGCCACTCCTGCTTCTCCTTCTTTGGTGTCGACTGGTTCTCATTCAGTTCCTGCGGATGGAGAGACACAGATGAAATAGGAGCGATAAAAACATGAAATGACAGAGGTAAAAAAAAAAGACAAGTAAAAGAAAGAGTGAGCGATAGAAAGACAAAGAAAGAAAACAAAAAAGAAACTTGAAGCCGTGTCACAAAGTCTCATCGATGTCTGTTGTTAACATCAAAAGAATCCGAATGTTGGTGTAATCATGGCCTTTACCTCTTTCAGCTGTTCCTTGCGGAGTTTGTACTCCCTCTTTTGCGACTCCAGGAAGCTGTTGAGCTCCTTCTTCTGCTGACTCTGAATATGCTGCTGGAATTTCTTCTCATCGTTGGCAAAGGTCTTGGCCTGCAGACAACAACACATGAATAGCACTTCAAACTAATTTAAAAATACACTATAACAACTACTGTAGATCAAGTTAATACGCTAACAATACACTAACTATATCAAACATATTAAAACCATCAAGTCAAGTTAAGAGGTAAAAACAGCAGAAGTTAATAAAAATAAAAAAATTTATAAATAATCGTTAATGTAGCAGAATGAACCAAAAACGTGTTGGGGGCTACTGCTTGGCTGGGCACGTACATCTTTCTCCATGGCGACCTGGTGCTTCTTGATAAGCTTGTCCATCTCGGAGGAGAAGCTGCTGCGCTGACTCTCGAGTTCCTTGTCCAGCCGCAGGCGGTGTTCGTCCATCTCGGCCTTCAGCTTGTTCTCCAGGGCCATCAGCTGCTTCTGGTGCTGCCGCCGCATGCGTTTGTAGCCCCACATCTGCTCACGCAGCTCAGAGTCCTGCTCGTGCTCCTGGATCTGACGCGTCACCTGATGCGCACACACACACACACACACACACACACACACAAGAATTACAAAACCCTGCCAGGCGTGACAAAATAAGGTGCATTACTGTACCCAAATGTAAAGTAGAGGACATTCTGGGCATCAAACGAGACCATTTGTCATTTCATTTTAGTGACCCAACACTAAAATAAATCAAAATCTTCTTAAATTAAGACATAAAACAAGTAAATGTATCTGCCAGTGGAGTAAGTAAATTTACCTTAAATTGTCTTAAATCTTCAATCTTATCTTAAATTAAAATAAAACTACTTACTCCACTGGCAGATAAATTTACTTGTTTTTATGTCTTAATTTAAGAAGATTTTGACTTTTTTTGAGTCAAATAATCTTACAAGAGAGCTCAAAGTAAGTATCTTAATACTAAAAACAATACTAACTAGATTTGTCATCTTAATACAAGATTATAACACTTGGTAAGATATAATTGTTTGCAGTGTAGTCAAAGTTATACTGGACTTTAAAAAAAAAAAAAAAAACACTTCAACGTTTGATCTGACAGGATGTCTTCACAAATCAAGGCTGCCGACTCATACGTCAAGATGTGCAGCCACAAGATTGGATTATGCAAGCGGACACAAAACATCCTGCCCAACGCAATGTGGCCCCTCTCTAATTACTGAATACAGTCAACTGTCTATCCGTCAGCACTGGGCTATGTGACCTTTAGAGCTGGCTTTCGTGCATAAGAAAATAAAAATCTAATAAAAAAAAAAAAAAAAAAAACAGACTTCCTTTAAGACTTCCTATTTTGTATCCACCGTTTGCCACAGCTTCCACGCTGTTGGCATGAGAATGGAATTGCAGAGTGGAGAGCCAAGGGGGCAGCAGTGGTAGGAGGTGTAGAGGAACAGAAAGAGGGATGGAGAGAGAGCGCTCACCAGGGAGGCGGTGCGGATGGTAGCGAAGTGCTCGCGGTTGCGGAGAGGTCTGCGGGGCGTCTGACTGGGCGGAGACTGGCCCGGCTCAGAGGGCCTGCTCTGGGGCTCCGTCTCCTCCTCCTCCTGGTAGCTCTCCCCCGCCTGCGCACGCACACACAAACACACACACACACACACACACACACACACACACACACAGTTGGCCTGGTGAATCAACTTTACATAAAGAGGGAAAACCCATCACAAGGGACATAGAGAAGCAGAAACAACATCCACTGGGAGCACACAGAGACAGCAGGGCAAGATGGGAGAGGAGAGAGGTGCGTACGGGTTTGAGGTGGATGACGGAGTTGTTGGACATGACTGTGCGGTCGCCCTCCAGCAGGTCCAGCTCGCTCTTGTTGTCGGCGTCGGCGGCGTCGGGCAGGCTGTTGACGGAGCTGCTCTGGGAGCTGGCGCTGATGGACATGCTGGGGATGGACTGGTTGCTGCCCACGCTGTTCACCGTGCCGGTGCGGCCCACGCCACTGTGGTCCGTCTCCTGCCAAGAGAACGGGCAGTCAGACGGGCGGTCGTACATGTCAGACAGATACACACATACAGTACAACAGCACACAACTCAAAATGCAATGCAAATTTTATGAGTGCGCCTCAAATCATACCTCAACCTACAGTCACAGCAAAAATGTTTTGGCAGTGGCACACATTTTGTGTTTCAAAAACTATTTTTAGATTATTTTTTTCATATGTATACTGAAGAATCAAATATAAACACACTCTCCGCTGTTGCGATATGGTGAAACTGAAATGATGTTAAGTCATGGACCAAAATGCGGTGAAATTTTTTTTTTGTTTGTGTGTGATAAAGTTTACTTTTTATGCCAATGACGCTATGCAACGAATTATTGGTATTATGCAAAAGATGTAGCAATATTTGTGAAACATAACATTTGCGTCACTGACAAAAATTTTAGCCACAACTGTACTGTCAACATGCACATGACTCCCTACATTTCTACAAAAAACGGAGCATTCATGAACATGATGCAAGTGTCATTAGAGACAGAGAGAGACACAAATAACGCGTGCGCGCGCGTGTGCGCATGTGTGTGTGTGTGTGTGTGTGGTCAGCTCCACCGACCTCCTCCTCATCTGCGACCTCAGTGGTGGGGCCGTTGTGGGCCTCCTGGAAGAGGATTTTCTTCATCTTCCGGTACTGCAGGTTGTCCAGCTCGCGCACGGCGTCTTTGGTGCGCTGGATCAGGTCCATGAGAACCGACTCGGGCCGCTCACGCTGGACAAACGCGTGCTGATGGGGGAGAACGGGAGGTGCGCAGAGGTGTTAGGGAGAGAAACATACAGCATAGGGCAGGAACAGAGCAGCGACACTCAATATGTGAGCCTGCTCACGCTTGCTCTTAAAGACTAAATGCTCATAAATGCAAATAAACGCATGACACCAGCTAGACACCAGCTAGACACCAGCTGCAGTAGGAGCCCCAGCAGTGGGACTCTATGGAGTCATTTCATCTTCATGTGTCAGTGTCTGCATGAGAATTGATTATTTTCATTATGCACACGAGACATGAAGGGAAAGGATGTCCCTCAGATATACTCAAGTAACAGTCAAATATATTGACCACTTAACTATTGATGTGTTTTGTAATGTAGAGGTGGGTCTCCCCCCAATTGATTTCCAAACGTGAATCTTTCATATATTCTAGATCCATTACATATAGATTGAAATAATTCAAGCCATTTTTTGTTTTAGTGTCGATGATTATGGCTTACAAATCAAAAATCAGTTATAATAGGTTATAATACAGAAATGTTGGTTTCCTGAGCCTTTAATCTCTTAGACAGGTTCAGTAAGCACAACCAATCATGGGAAAGACTGCCGACTTGATAGTTGTCCAAATGACACTCATTGACACTAGGTCTGTGTATTGGCAAGGACCTCACAATATGATATGCTTCACGATACAATACATCACGATATATTGTGATATGATACATATTGAGATACGTTGCAATACTTATTACCAAAAAGTTACAAATAGAGCTGGAAACACAATTTGTCTGGCCTGAACCCCATAGGCAAGAGTCAAGTCAAGTCAAGTTTATTTATATAGCGCATTTCATACACAGAGATCATTCAATGAGCTCAAATGTTCAAAAGAGACACCAGACCCAACAATACAGACGACCTTAAGACTGCTATCAAAGCAACCTGGGCTTCCATAACACCTCAGCGGTGCCACAGGCTGAATGCCTCTATACCACATTGATGCAGTAATTTCAGCCAGAACAAGTATTGAGTGTATAAATGAACTATTTTAGGTTAGTCAGATTAGTTCATTTCTTTTCAAAAGGTCAACAATTCTGTATTATAACCTCTTTAATGTAATATTTTGAGATACTGATTTTTGGTTTTCATGAGCTGTAAGCCGTAAAACAAAAAATGGCTTGAAAATATTTCATTTTATATCTAATGAATCTAGAATATATGAAAGATTACCTTTTTTAAATAAATTAGGGGGGGAAAAAAACTTTTCCAAGATATTCTAATATGTACCTGTATATGTGGACACCAAATTTATACAGTGAGTGAGCATGTCACATGGGCGTACTGTGACGTGTGAGGACTGATGCGTGTAACGTGATTGACGCTCGCTCACCTTGAGCAGCTCCTCAGAGGTGGGCCTGTCCTGAGGGAGCTTCTGCAAGCAGGAGTCCACAAAGTTTCTAAAGTAATCCGTCCTGGAGACAGAGACAGAGACACAGAGAGAAAGATAAGAAATGAAAAAGGGAGAAGATGGGAGGAAGGGAAAGAGGAGAGAAGAGATAGAAGATAGAGATGGAGAAAAGAGAAGAGCATGAGGGGGCGGGGGGGGGGGGCAGAGAGTCAGTGACAATGACACAACATAGATAGAAATAGTCAAAGAAAAAAGTGTGAAAGATGTGAGAACCGTAGAGGAGGGGGGAGAGGCAGAGGACAAGAGGCTTGCTCCTCTCATGCTGCTCTCCTCTTCCCCCGGCTCATACAGTGAAGGTGAACTAAATTATGCATGAGAGGAGTAAATAGTGGCATTGGAGCCGAGGAGTACTGAGTAGCAGATCAATACTGGAGACACTCACCACTCGCTGGACTGCAGCGTGGGGCTCTCATTCTGGGCTATATGGTATAAGGCACTCATGGCATTCATGTTGAAGAGGGGAGGTTTCCTCTCAGCTGTACACAGAGAGAGAGAGAGAAAGAGAGAGAGAGAGAGAGAGAGAGAGAAAGAGAGACGAAGAGAGAGAAGAGGCAGAAATCATGTTAATCAACTGGCATAAGCAGTTACATACACGTCATGCAAAAACAGTGGACCTGCTGCATTCATCATCCATACAGGGAGTAAGAGAGGGATAGACAGACAGAGAGAGGGACAAAAATATAGACAAACAGATCAAGCGATCAGGAGAGGCACAGAGAGAGAGAGCGAAAGCACTAGTCCAGGCATGATAAGAAGTCAAAGCACACAGGAGAATGGGATAAACATGGTGGGTATTTTCTAGCCGCAGGGCGTGAGGTGTGCTGAGGCCTGTGACTGACCCAATTCAATACAAGTGATCCCCAGAGACCAGATGTCCACCTTGCCCTCATATTGCCCCTCGTCCATGGCCAGGATCACCTCAGGGGCCATCCTGAGAGGGAAAGAGAGAGGATTGTGGTTTTGTTTATGTCTTTGCATACCTTGCTATGACATAAAAGTCTTTAAATAATTAAATTAAATACATTTTTAAATAATAACATGTTATTGCTAATGCTATGAAACTCTACCGAATGATCACCAGCTCACTGCATTTCAACCCAAGCTTCTCCAACTCATAAATCACAACACAACACGGACTGAGTTGTTGAAGTAATTCATTTGTGTGTGTGTGTGTGTGTGTGTGTGTGTGTGTGTGTGTGTGTGTGTGTGTGTCTGTGTGGTAGGTCCGACCGCAGGCTCACCAATATGGAGTCCCCACAAAGGAGTTGGCTGGGGAGACCAGGGAGGCCGAGCCGAAGTCCGCCAGCTTCACCTGCCCCGGCTCGGTCAGCAGGATGTTCCCCGCCTTGATGTCTCTGAGAGGGGCAGAGAGCAGAAGGGACAAAAACCAAAGGGTGCGGGCTCACATTAAAACTCACCTTCTTCGTCCTTAACGTCTACCTGAACAATTAGATATCCAAAGGTATATGAAAAACATATTCTAAACTATGGTATATGCACATTATAATCACCACATGAAAGCACACTTACTGCATTGCAGTTCATCGCTTATTTTACAACAGTGCACGCACACACATACGCACCTGTGAATCATATTATGGGAGTGAAGGTAGGCCAACCCTTGCAGTGCACCATGAGTAATTGCTGCTATTTCTATTTCTGGTAATGGCTTCTTGTGCACTGGAACAGACAAATCAATAGGCAAATCAATGCTCTATCTCTGACTTCAAGGCAAACCCAACAGGCTTATCATGGTTGTCATTTGTGTGTGGCTGCGGGTGGTTTTTGGCCGAGTGTGATGAAGACACTTACCCTCTAAAACATCCGAGGTGGATCCCAGGCAGTACTCCATTACCAGCTAAAAAGACAAAGACGCATGTTAAGTCCACTGTCAAACAGCACACAAAATCTGACCATGTGCCTTTTATCAGAAATGCATTAGATTAAGCCGGGGGTGACTGCCAGCTTTGCCTTTAATAATACAGACAAGTAGAGGGATCTGGAGTTTGTTTCTGTTCTGCAAGTGTGAAATGAAAGTGCTCCTCCACTGCCACATCAGTGGGGTACTCCAACCACACTGGTAGTGGGAAAAGTGTATGGACTCAACAGATTCATTACTAGACTGCTTCTTAAAACAAAGTGCCAAATTAGTTTTTTCTTTAATTACTTTATTAGCATATTTCATCAGCACATTTCAGCCCATCAAAAAAAGTTTTCATATTACATTGAAAACTTTTTTGATAAAAAATATGCTGAAATTCTTGAGAGCTGTTTAAGCAATTCTGTCACTAGTAAAGGCGGTAATGCTATTGCCAGAATGGTTTGATTTTTTTATTAGAGAGGACGGACTGGACTCTCACCCATGCTGTATGCTCACGCAGGTAGCACCCTTTATACTCAATACTGTTGGGGTGCTGGATTTTCTGAAGAAACTTCACCTCCTTAATGATGTCTTGCCATTTCTGCACATTACACAGAGGAAAAGAGAAACACAGGAGAGAAAAAGACACAAAATCACAAACAACAAAACACTTAGTTGCTAACGTGACGCACAAAAGAATAGGAAACTACGTTAACAACAACAACATTCTGCATCACGCTTGCTAAATCTATGCACATGGTTTCAGTTTCAGCAATCGTCAAACAGGTTCTCTGTTACTAAAAATAAAACACACCACCCCTGGACTACTGTTTGCATCACTGTCATCCCAAATGCTTTTTCTGTCTTTGTTCTTTAAAATAAAAAAAATACAAAAATAAAAAAAGTTTCATGACGCATTTATGACGCCCCAGTCTCGGTTACTCTGTGAGCTCATCGCTCCGAGTTCTGAACCCCCTGCAGCAGCGGCAGGCAGCTCTAGGTCCAGAAAACTCGGTCTACATTAGCGTAGAGGAGGGGCGAGCCCCCTCACACTCTCTCTCTCTCTTTCTCTCTCTTGCGCAGAGGGTGACTAAAGCAGCTTGACCTCGGATGAGTAACACAGAAGCGGCAGAATTCTTGACTCCAGCATCTCGGCTGCATACGAGGCAAAATCCATATATAGCAATGGCACAGAAGGGGCATGCTAAGACCAGACCAGTTTTAACCAGACTGCAGTTCAGTCAGTGCAATCATTAGATCTACATTGTTTAGAAAAAAAACTTTGTTTCCCCCCCAACCGGATACTTCTTCCTATGCAACAACACTAGTATAATTTCATGTAAACATATTCAGAGTATCTTTAGGTGTACGAAAGACCTGGATTAGTAGAAGTTTGCCCATTAGCTCCACACTGTACAACCAGCACGAAGTAGCCCGAAAGTAACTACACCTTGTTCTAGCATAACACACGAGTCCATTAGAGTCACTCCTCACCCTGTAAACACCAATGTTTGAACAGAACGCATTCTGAACATACTGTTGAAAATGGTGGCTCACCTCATTGCACTGTTTCCCACTGTAGGACATCTTCTTGATGGCCACCACTTCTGAGGTCCGCACATCCCGAGCCTGGGGGGACACACGTCACATGACCACTTAATCACACGCAAACACCACTGTTGTGACATCTGACCACTGGAAGGACCAGCGGCAATTCAGCAATTCAGCTCAAGTTGTGAGGATTTTTCTTGGTTGGGAATGACGTTTGTGCTTCTGTCTTCACGGAATGTCTGTCTTCTCATATGTATCCCATTTATTTAGCTCACTGATATAAAATAAACGGCTTTCAGTTCATCTGTATACCCATAATCCCCTGAACCTCATCACAAAGCTCAGGGTTACTGCTGATTGGCTACTGGCTACTCACAAAGTAGACGGCGCCGAAGCTGCCATGGCCTATCTCACGGAGGTCGGAGAAGAGCTTCTCGGGGTCCTCCTTGAAGAAGAGCTCGGCGATGTCGGGGTCCTTCAGGCTCCCGGCGCGGATGCCCTTGTGCATGCTGGGAGCGGGGGGGCGGGCGAGGGGCCGCAGCGCAGCCACCAGCAACTATCTGGGTCTGCGACTGCGACGCAACAGCCCCCACCGACGGCTCATCTGCAGGACAGCGGCTGCATGCAGATCCACACCTGAGACAGAGAGAGACAGAGACAGAGAGAGAGAGAGAGAGAACAGAGATCCAGCTGTTAGAGGGGACGCAGCATGGAGAGAAAACATGTAAACATTCCATGTGTGAGATATGTGTGTGTGTGTGTGTGTGTGTGTGTGCGTGATAATTATAGGCATAAGGGTGGGTAGCTGTGTCAGGCCTAGCGAGCCCAGGAGAGAAGGCCACTTATAGCTCCAGGTTCCCACTGAGGTGGCCGCACAGACGCAATATGTGTGTGTGTGTGTGTGTGTGTGTGTGTGTGTGTGTGTGTGTGTGTGACTGAGTGAATGAATGCGTGAGTGAGTGTGAGTGAGAGAGAGAGAGAGACAGATAGAGGATCATGTAATATGTTGGCATCTCAGCTCTGTGCCCATGTTGTTTAATGGTGAAGAGGAAAATAGAGAAAGAGAGAGAAAACTCTGATAAAGAGAAAAATAATCAAGTGACCCAGACAGAGAATCACATACCACATGGGGAGTGAATCAGCCTCTATGAGTGACAGACAGACAGAGACAGACAGACAGACAGACAGACAATCATGTAATATATTGTCTCCTTGGCCTTCTCATCTCTACCCGATGTATCTAGTGCTGAATGGATGGCAAGAGAGAAAGAAAAAGACGACTAGAAAAGGGTGAGAGGGAGGGACCCAGAAGCACACACACAGAGGAACACTGAAGGAGATCCAGAGACAGGAAGTGAAGAGGAGACACCCTCGAGCGGCAACCACAACACCCTCAGCACACTCCCAGCAGGTCTCTGCCGTGTATACACACACACACACACACACACACACACACACACACACACACACACACACACACACACACACACACACACACACACACACACACACACACACACACACACACACACACACACACACACACACACACACACACACACACACACTCGGTGATTGCCATCACTGATTATCTGCACTGTCGTCGCTGCCAAAAGCACTTCATGCCATCCAAACAGTTCGGTCACCTCACTAGTTCTAGTGGGAGATGGGCGTCGGAGTCTGCCTTGATTTTCACTCTGCCAGGATGAGTGATGTGTGTATATGTGTGTGTCTGGCCACTTCAGGGAGTGATGCGGGGGTAGCAGAAGTGGGCTTGTCCGAGCCGTGTGTGTGTGTGTGTGTGTGTGTGTGTGTGTGTGTGTGTGTGCGTGCGTGATAATTATAGGCATAAGGGTGGGTAGCTGTGTCAGGCCTAGCGAGCCCAGGAGAGAAGGCCACTTATAGCTCCAGGTTCCCACTGAGGTGGCCGCACAGACGCAATGGCGTCTGGAGAGAAAGAGAGAAAAAAAAAATCAGCCCTCTGGTTGCCATGGCGATGGTACCTCCTGCACATTGTGGACTGATTGACTCCAACCCAGCATCAACCAATAGCCCAACACTACCCCCGCAAACTCCCTCCCTAAATACATAAATAAATAACACCAAACTCCCTGGTATCCTGCCTCTTCAGTCTTTGCGATCCGCCAACGCAGGCCTGGCAAAAGAGGCTTGCATAAGCACAGGTGAGAAGCACAAGGGGCATGACAGGGACACGGCAGCGCAGGAACAAAGCATACCACTCGCATAAGTCTGCCAACGACGAAGAGAAGCATCCTTTCATCGCCGCACTGACCAATAAATCTGACTGTGGCACATGACATCGCCCAATAGATTCATTACCAGTTTGCTTCTTCAAACAAATAACAGGAATTCCTTTAAAAAATTAACTGAAATTCTTGGGAGATCTTTAAGAGAAAACCATCACTGTCTGTCACTGAAATGCCAGAATCGTCCGATTTGTGCAATTCTCACCCATCTTAATAATGCCATGGGCAGAGTTCTCTCCGATCCCACAGACACGTTCAAAGCATTTCTGGTGTTGAAATTCATAATTGCAAAACAGTTCTGCTATTTTGGTGCCCTGACTAGAGGCACAAATGGACATTTGTCAGCAGGAAGGCGTCAGTCACACTCTTTTCTCATCGCCACAACACAGTCATAGGCAACACAACGTAAACAACTGCACATTGGCTCTGGGCTTTTTGGGTGTGCGGGCAAAAGCCTTTTTTTTCTAACTCAGCAATTTCCTGATACCAATCAAGTAGTTTCCCCCCTCCTTTCAAACCACTTTTAAAGGCCATATACACCACCACCATATAGGCTAGTCATTATGCCATGGCCATTCATGCTTGCATTTAACAAGTGCTCTTTCTGCTTTCTTCCCCAGTGGGGCTGCAATGCTCCATGACCAAACCCCCTTCAGTTCACCCAACAGTGGAGTTACAGCATGCAACACTGTCCTCGTTTTTAAATAGCATTTTGTTTATTACTGCTGCTTGGGCAATGCCCCCCCCCATTCCCATCTCTTCAGTCTTCACACACACACACACACACACACGGCACGGCACAGCTCAGATGATCAGCTTCACAGACACAATACTGATGACTGAGGTCTGATGTTTGAGTCACAAGACTGGCCCTTCCTCCCCCAGGCTGCCCAGCTAGAACAGAAACCAGCTCTCAGCTCACACACACATACACACACACATGCATACATATAACTCAGGCATGCACAAAAACAAAACAAAAAGCAAAACAAAAACCACATGTCTCAGTGTAAAAGAACAGACAAAATTAACATTTACACACACAAAAAAAGAAAAAGAGACACATAAAAGATCTTGACTATATGGCCATTACTTAAATTCTATAAATGTCATTACACCTTTTCCTGACTTCATCAACACATCAACTACACTATTCCACTACACTCAAAACCATGACAGCAAGTGATGAGTAATTAGCAACCCCAAACTGTACAGAAACGCAAAGCCCATAAGAAACCAAGTTTCTGACAGCGTCGCCGTTCTGTATTCTGTGGAACTCTCTCCAGTCCAACGTCCAGTCTGGTGGCGGCGCTGTGGCACTAATCAGACCGGGGGAGAGCAGACAGAGCCGGGGCCCTGGGCTGGTAACAGGCTGACTGACACCATTGCGTGCCACTGAGCACACACAGATGGCAAGAATGCGACAGGGCAGGACAACAAAGGGCAGGAATTCCCTCCGCACGTTCTCCCTGTGCATACAGTCTGCACTCCACTTCCTGGTCTGGCTGCTCTCAGCTAATGCCAATGGGGAGGTGGGGTGGGGGGCATTTCAACCTCCTCAGCACTGCCATACCGCACACAGAACAATAACAACAACAACAACAACATCAACAACAACAGCACAGCAGCAAACTATTGAATACTTACAATTAGAGCTCAGTAACCCCCGATCCCTGCAAATACTTAATGAGCCTTACTGTTGAAACACAATACTGCATCTCCATACAACTGACAAATCCCTGTCCCACACGGACACAGTCAGATCACACCAAACCATTTCTGACACCCAGCGGAGAGAGTACTAAGATTAATCTTCTTATACTGTAAAACACTCTCATACGTCATAGCCTACTACATACATACAACCATTTGCTGATAAAGAAAAGCTGCAAGCCTCAAGAGCTTAATTGATAATTGGCCTACATGCTGTTTCATCACTCAACAGATTATTGCTCCCCAGTGTAATGTAATAATTAGAGGTCTTCTTTCATATAGAACCCACTTTAAGGTACATCCTCATGCCCCTCATGCTAGTACTCTCAACATGTGCATCTTATCTTCCTGCTTCACTCTGTACAAAACAGAATCATGTACGATGCTCCACATGAATGAATACTGCAAATTATAATTGTCATCCCAGACACAAAATTATAAGGGGGGTGTGTGGGGTGGGGGAGGTATCACACCATCCATTCAACAACATTTTCATTTCTAGGCTCACACACACACACACACACACACAGTAAACAATGTTTATTCCACTAAGGGTGAGACGGTGTTCCCATCTGCATCATGTCCACACACTGCGCTGGCTGGCTAAGGTCATTACGGCGGTGTCACAGGCCTGCTCTGGATTACGTATGTGCTGGAGCCACAACTGCTGTTGCTACCCACACGCCCGCCTGCATGTCCACCCATGGCCCAGCCCTGATCCCTCCCTCCCTGCCTCGCCCCCTCCCCTTCCTCCCTCTGGCCACCAGCTCGCTGGAGAGGCCTGAAAAGCCGCTTTGTGGGCCCCATCCTCCGACGTACATTCGTAATCATGCAAGGGCTGGCTCGGGGATGACGACAGTGTCAGTGGACATTCTACGCACAGGCCACCACATTTACATGTGCACAATGTGTCAATTACTGAGCGGGCCGGGATGAAGACTGAGCTTCGACATAAGATGCTTAACTTTCATGATGGCCCGCAGATATAATGTGCTGCATGCACGCTGCTGATGTCATGATTTCGAAGGATCAGTAGGAACGTGATGTTTACTAGAGTTCGCAAATGTGGTTTAAATAACATATTTTATTCTCCTTAGGTGAAGTACAGTCAGATTTCGTCATCAAGGTTGGTAACTAATAGGCCTAGCTGTATATGGAAGGAAGGTTGACTATATACATTGGCCCATCATGTTAAATAAAAATCTAAAGAAAAGATTTCAAGATGTGGCCTACTGAAAACACAACTGTTAGACGAGGAGATGATGAATGTTAACCAATTGAAATATTTCTGGTGGGTTCATCACTAATGGAAAGCAGCAAACATTCCATGAATATCATGAGAAACATGTCCCCTCTTTCTTCAAAGACTCTCAGACACACTCAGGTCATGTGATGCCCAAGCTAAAAACATTTTTGATCTGTTTATTTGCAAACCTTAACTGCTTAATGGCCCCCAAAGGCCAACCTCCTACAACTGACCTAATTTCAGGTCAATAGTTAATATCCCACAGCAAGACAACTTTCTACGCAAACAACCTGATATTCAAATTGCCCAATACCCTAAAAACCGTTGAAACATTTGCTTAAACTAAGATTAGCTGTAGAAAACCTTTCATTCCGACAACAAGAGATGTTTGCTTTGCGTGACACATTCCATCTTCAAATAAAAGCTCTTGGAGAACTATCCATGGATCATGGGACATCCCATTCATTATTAAAGAGCGCTTATCATTTGATGACTGGGATCCAGCAAACTTCACTTTTAATTTTTATGAGACTATTGTCTGGTAGTTCCCAAGAGGGTTTCAGCCAAGTGGCTAACACGCCATAAACGTCCACTCTGGGGAGAGTTTAACACCACACTCACACTACAAACTAAAACCTGTTGTACAATACGTTAAATGTTATTTGATACAGCCATTAAGTTTGTGCTGTGCATTCAATGATCAGGCTGTTCTGGTACCACTGGCATTAGCTGTACAAATAGAAAAAAACGTATGTAGGAATAGACATTGTTGCTATAAAGTTTCGGTGTAGATTCTTAAAACTTGGCCATCTTATTATTAATATTTAGGCTAGTGCTGCCCAAAATTAGACTATTTCAGGTGCAAACTTAAGTGCCTGATATTGTCGGATCTAACATTGTGGACTGGTGGTATAAGCGCTTTATCAGATGTAACTAAAAGTAGCTTCAAACTAACTCCCATGCTAACTCGAGACAAATAACAACACTCTGCAGTGGTTTTCAGATTAACAAAATCAAATTTAATGAAGATTATCCACCGGGTGACTGAACACGATTCATGGTACATGATATGGTATGAAACCATGTATGTCAGTCAGGCCTGCATTTTCTAGCATGTCCTTTCATGGCATAGCTGGCAGATGATGGTATGCATGGTCAAACAGCAGGGGCTGAACTGAACTGAACTGAAGTGAAGTGTCCAGGAGGAGGGGGAGACAGAGAGAGAGGGATGCTTTAAGCGACAGCAATGAGGTCAGAGACAGACAATTGTGGGGAGACAAGGGACCGCGTCTCCTCTGCACAGAGACATCATTCCGTCGAGCGTTCACACACATTTCAGTTTGCATGTTTCTGTGTGATATACACCCAAAGACAAATAGGCCATGGCAACAATGCCCAACAAGAGCTTTTCACCACAAGGGTTCTGGCATCCACAAGTACCCCCTTTAAAACGATTTCTTCCAGCGGATGAACAAGTATATCAACACCACCCAAATGTGTCATATAGCGCACACTGTGTGACAGTATGCCTCTTGTGGGGGGAAAAAAGAGCTTGTTGCTCCATAAAACATGACCAAAGGGAACACACCCATGAAAGTCAAGGCATAATGCATGGCCTCCATATGGAAGTGTGTGCCTGATGAAAGGTTCCTATTTCAGTGCGAGAGAGGCAAATGAATCTGGCACCAGTGAGTAAGCATGTGCTTACACCATCAAAGGCAAAAAGGTTAGAGACTTAATGAACCAGTAACATGTGGACATGAAGGCAACTTCTTAGTAATAATAGGGTAGAAATTACATCCACATGCCACAATGTCACGTCATGAATAATAGAGTATTGCAGAAGCCTACATACTTCTTATCGACTTAATTACACAAAAGATTTAGAATGGAGTTGTTTTTTGTCGTCGCTCTATACCTGAACTACTGCATAGGGCCTGTCTTTCATGACTTGCTGATCTGTCAGCATAGTAGTTTCAGGGGAGATGAGTCAACGTTTGACATGAGGAAATGAAAAGACCAAATCCGACGCAATAGTGCTTTGTAATCATAGCAATTTTACATAGTTGATTTTGGTTAACATCGTAATAAGAAGCATAGCATAATTTACATCTATCGGTTAAAAAGAGTAACGTTATTGACAATACAAGACATTTGTCACACAGCATAGGGGAAACGGTGGTCTCCACACAATTAGGCGTTGTCCAGAAACAAGTAAACAGGATGAGATGCTTGCTCACGGAGGCTGACAAAATAAATAATACTTGTTGCAATATGTCACAGCCAATTTGGCAACTCGTAACTGCTTAAAACGACCAAGCTAGCCAGACATTCTAGCTAGTATAGTTAGCTACCCTATGCAAAATTGGCAGGGTTACACTGGACCACCTGGGTCCCAGCTTAACATTAATTGGCCATGGCACTTTGTCATGTCATTTTCAATCTTCAAATAATTTGCATAGCCAGGTATAGATACAACATCACTAATGCATCTTGATCGTGGTTAGATACCTATAGTGCGAGCTTACAACCACTAAACTTGACTAAGGCCTGTACTCTGGCTAATGTTAGACATCCACTAACGTTACAGTTAGCAAACGTCAGCTAGTAAGTTAGCTAACGTTAGCTAACATTATAAAGCAGCGGAGCTACCTAAACAGATACACATTAAAATGTTGGCAAACGTTGATGAGTGAGAGATTAGCTGTCTACATAATGACTCATGCAGTTTATGAATCAAATATAATCAAAATGTCACGAGTTAGCGATCAGTCATTATTGGGTAACATTGACTTATAATGTTACTCAAAGACAGACAACTTCAGAACTTCCAGAACTAGCTTGCTATCTGCTAGCTAACAAATAGCTTTAACGTGGCAGTGTATTTGGCTACTTATGTCATGGTATGTCATGAAGTTACATAATTTATCAACGTATAACTTAAAATACAGTAAGTCTGACAACAATTAACTGAATATCTACTATGTTAACTAATTGTAGGTGGTTCTTCTCGCTGGCTCTCCCAAGGCAAAAGTTACTTGGCCGTTCATAGACAAGCGGGCTGGATACCATAGCTAGTTAGCGAGCCCGCTAAATCTGCTCATACTAACGTTAGTGCAGCTGCTGAAGAATGTAAGGCGGTAACTCACCCGTCCGACAGGCCAGTTTTGAGAGGACTGAATATTGCCTGGAATCAAGAAGTGCTGTCCATCCAGATCAGAGTTAGGATAAGTCTGATGAAGGTCCAAACTGGCCTTCGATCGAGTTTTGGTGCGTATTTAATCGACAGGGTTTGACTATAACTTAACGTTCCTGATTTTGCTAGTTGACAATGTTAAAACTCCACCCCAGGGCTAACGGTGGCCCAGAAGCTTGATTTCCCCCTCACGGACAAGTCCTAAAGATGGCGGCCAGGCAACTCACTCCCTCCGTGTCAAATCCGACGAGGAAAATATGAGGGAACACTCCTAAAAACAATCTAAAAACTAGCTGCAACCACGCCCTGTGAGAAGTCCGATGGCTTACAGGCCTCGCAGTATTAGATGGAGTTTGCAGTTATATTTCACTGTTTGTGTTGGGACTGTGATTTTCTCTCCCCTCCTCTTCCCGTCTGTTCCTGGAACGCCAGTTCCGCCCTCTTTTTCCTTGGATGCATTCTACAGCCTGTGAGGGACATCAACTGTATGCATTTTTTTTAAAGTCAAAACCCAATGATATGTGGTGAATCTTGACAATTTATAAAGACGTGAAAATGCAAGTTGACCGTTGGCAGCAAAT
Source organism: Alosa pseudoharengus (assembly GCF_046254945.1). Lineage (NCBI taxonomy): Eukaryota > Metazoa > Chordata > Actinopteri > Clupeiformes > Clupeidae > Alosa > Alosa pseudoharengus. The sequence continues at coordinate 12,826,532 of NW_027468598.1, read as the reverse complement.
AAGGATGCATACTACTAATAACACTTAACTATACAATACATTTTTAATATGCTGCATTAATGGTTATTAGGCATGGTCCCCTTTGATTCTGATGATTCAGGCCTAGGCCTAATAAGAAACATGAACACTGCTGAACGTATTAGAATCGAATTATATATATTTTTCTGTTAACAGAAAGGACATGTCTTAGGCTATGTTTTGTTTAAACTACATGCATATACACAAACTAGTCAGTATTTAATATTAAGCATGAGGAATTCAGACATTTTTCTCAGTAAATCAGTTGTGATGAGTCAGTGAAAGGTTAAAACACTGCACAGGGTATACATCTTTTTGCCTAAACTACAAGCCACCAATTGGTGTGCAGAACAGAAATCAAGACTCTGGATTGGCTCTAGGCTGGCCAATCCGCTCTGATTGCAAGAGAGCCTGGTTCTTTGCTTCTGTATCCAGGCGAACATGGAGCTTTGAAGCTTACTGAGGATGTAACATGAATGGGAAATTCAGCTCAGAGAGTACAGTGGGGTTATGCTGCATTTTTTATTATGCTAACAGACCCTGTAAAGTGTTATGTAATCCCTTGAGAAGCGGAGCCTAGGAAAAACAGATAATACTGCATGGCTGAGTGAAAGGGTTTGCATAGAGTAGATTTGACACTATTTCTGCCATTACTTTTATTCAGCATTGTTAAATTAAAGACTATTGTCAAAGGTAAAGAAGACAACCCACTGAAGCTAAAATGATAACATTGTGCATCAATAGAATGCATAAATATCTATATAATAGTATATATAACCTATGTAACATAAGTCAATGTCATTAAGAAATTAAAGTGGAAATAGACTATTTGTGTTATTTGTTTGTTATGTTGTTGTTAACGTTAAAAGACAATGGTAGATATTTTTCATCTCACATATCTCAAATAGTTCATTTCATTTGTCCATTATAAATGCTTTCCAGTTCTGTAGGAATGGTTTAAGAATGGATCACAACATAAGAACAATGAATGCAGAACTGCAGATCCTGTCTGAGAACTTCCTCCAAACCATATCTCTCTCCCTCATGGCATTTCCTGAGATAGACCCCACTGGACTTAGCCTACAGAATGAAGCATACCATGTCTATGTGACTGTCCTCTGCATCCTAATAGGAAATATGATGTTTGGAAAGGGCAGAGTTAATGGACTTAAATGAATGAGTTATTAAAAATGTGAAATGCAATAGGATTAAATGCACCATCGGTGCTAGAAATGGGCATTCTGGACAATTAACTCAATGCTACCACCTAGAGGACACACTGGTTACTTAATTTTTTTGGTGGATGATAGGTGGATGATAGACTAGTTGCAGATATTTATTTCCCATTGTTGCCACATGAGTGTCCTTCAGTGTTTCCTTAAAGAAAATAAAAATTTTGTCCTAAAGGTCTGTGTGTTTGTTAAAATCTCCGACCTGAGACTATACAGACTTGTAAATTACATTTAAAAAGCTGTGGCAAAGGCATTCATTGAAACTGAAAGATGTAGCCTAGTGTCTCATACACCAGGCTATAATATAGCCACATAGGTCTAATATGGATTTTTTATTCCCAATACAAAGGTTTCCAGAAATAGAATAGAATCGAATATAATAGAATATCTTTATTGTCAGTACACAGGCACAACAAGATTAAGTTGGCAGCATCCCATTCCCAACACAATTCCATGAAAGACAATGATTAATAGCAATGATTTATCAAACAGTAGTCTTATAGTCAGTGTCCAACAAGGCCTAAATAGTACAACAGCTCAGTGCAAAACTTGAGTGATGCATGGCAGCCATTATGTGCCAGAATGCTCACCACACACACACACACACACACACACACACACACACACACACACACACACACACACACACACACACACACCACCTTGAGGTGGAGAGTGAGGGAATACATTAATGAACCAATGACACTGGGGGATGATTAGGGGGTCAGATTAAATGAGCTAGGTTGGAAATTCAGACAGAACACCAGAGAACCAGTAGGGGTTGAGTAATTTAGAGAACCCCATAGGCTACTCTGCGATAAATGCCATGGGATCTTTAAGGACCACAGTAGTCAGGACCTTAGGAGTCAGTATACATGTATATACATGTATATTCTATTTTTAAATGAAATTTTAGTTGAGCGAGTTTAGTTTGTTTTGGGCAAAGACAGGATGATCCGTGTTAGCTGCAAGGCCTGTTCCTAGACAGCAGGTGGCACTCACATAATTACGTAAAACGAAATCAACAGCACGCGAAGAAAAAAGGCCGCGCATGAAAATTACGTCATCTAAAGTTTGGGGTACACGTGGGAAGAAGATGGCTCCGAGTGAAGATCAACAACAGGCACACCGGCCTGGAGTTTTTAAACAGAAAAATAAAACGCACAAGCATGGCAAGCATCGGACGAAAGGCGAAATTGGGCGGGAGAACAAAGGTGAAATTATTAATTGGCTTTTAAGGCTATTGTTGATGAGTAACGACATCGTTAGCGGTAGGCTACTAGCTGACATTGCCATATTCACACTTGGAACCACCACGTGTGTAATAACTTAATATGCCCCAAACCGACGTGACATGTGAGATAATAATAATGTGATAATAATGATCATTCCTGAGTTTGGTGTTCGTGCGAAAAGAGAGTGGTCGACTTAACGAAATGTAACAATAAGTTGTGGTTATTGACAGGCCGTGTTGCAGTCATGGCACTCACTAAGAAACAGCGGAGAGAATTGAGAAAAATGGACCGAAGACACAAAGCGAACCAGATACGTCGGAATAAGAAGGATATGGTAAGGAAAATGCATACGCGTGAATTGTTCTAACAATAGGTTATCCGTCAAACGCGCCAGCATCATTGATGGGTGAGATATTCCGGTGTTTTAATTAGGTCCTGACAGAGAAACGGCGTTTGGGCAGCAAAGATGGACCCCCACATTTAGTGGCAGTCGTAGCACTCCATGCTGATGTGGATGCTGCAGCTGTGACACGGTTGCTCAGAGCAGAGGGGGCCGGTGGATTGGTAAGGGATGATCAGGGAGTGAGTGGGGCAAAGGACAGTTTTGGAATGATCCTCCCCCGATTTAAACAGAGGTTCATCTTTCACCGACCAGACCCATGTGAGTAGCAAATGAATATTTAGGTGTGATTAGATTGCTGCTATTTGTATGTTGTTTAAGATCTCTATAATTGTCCTGCTCTCACTTTACAGCTGACCTTCACTCCCTCCTTGATGTGGCGAAAGTTGCAGACAGTCTCATCTTTGTATGTGAGCCTTCAGCTGGTTGGGACAGTTATGGAGATTACTGTCTGTCATGTCTATTTGCACAGGGATTGCCAAGCCATGGTAAGCTTTTGGTAGATCCACCTTCACCTTAGTGAATCAACTATTGCTCAGTGGCAATAGCAATGTTAATGTTAAAAATCTAAAACAAAAAAGAGGGAATGTCCGCACACTGGAGTTTAGCTCCCCAGTTTTTTCATTTAAAAACACCTGTTTTGACCTGTCTGGATCTTCTTAAGGCAAATGTTAAAAACCGGCAATATCACAAGCAAAATCCCTTTGTCAGGCTGAATTTTATACACAGTTGTCTGTCACCATAAGAGCACTACATTCACATCCTTACATTTCAGTAACTTCCATATGTCATGGCATTCAAATGGAGCATGGTGAGTGGTGATTGCTGTCCTGCAGTGACCTTTTTGTTGTACCCCAGCTCTGGTGTGTCAGGGAGTGGCTGTGAAGAAGCGCGCCGACTGTCGGCGGACGCTGTCCAAGCTGGTGGAGTCCCGCTTCCCCGAGGCGCGCCTCTTCCCGCTGGACTCAGACCAGGACGCCACGCTGCTGCTGCGGCACCTAAGCTCCCAGCGGCAGAGGCGGCTGGGCTTCCGCTCCCGCCGGGCACACCTGCTAGCGCAGCGTGTGGCCTTCGCGCCCAGCCCCACAACAGGCCTGGGCACGCTGCAGGTGTCGGGCTACATACGCGGGCGGCCCATGCAGGTCAACAGGTTGGTGCACATCGTGGGCCACGGGGATTTCCAGCTGAGCCAGATCGACGCGCCCGAAGACCCGCTGCCCATCCAGGCTACAGCTCCACGCCCCGCTAAGAAAGGAGGAGACGTGGAGATGATGGTGAGTGAGAGAAGGAAAAACTCCCATTCATGCAAACTGCATGAACAGCATACTTTAGTGGACAGTTTGAGGGTTCAACTTCTGAGTATTTATTCTGTTGGGATTTGTAGTCTGGGAGAAGATCAATAGAATAGTGCTTGTTAGGTATGTAAGTGAAATTGTTGTTCAAACGCCTAGAAGATAGTTTTTCCAAAGTGCTTCAGGAGTCATAGTTCTTTGTAAGTGCCGGTCGTGGACTCCTAGTTGCAGTTGGCGGGCTCTGGGAGATGCTGTATGAAGCTGTGGGCTTTGTTTGTTTTCAGGATGGTGGAGATGGGGGTGTGGTGCGGGTGCTGATGAAGGCTGACCCGGCCAAGAGGGAGAGTCTGCAGGCGGAAGCGGAGGTGGACCCCATGGATGGAGAACAGACATGGCCCACTGAGGAGGAGCTGCAGGAGGCCGATGGTAAGTGTGTGTGTGTGTGTGTGTGTACTTGCATGGAAAGTGGGTTATGTATGGATGAGGACTATGTGTGAGTGGAAAGTTAGTGCACTCGTGATACATGGTCGGTAATGGTCATAGGGAGCAGGCATTTCTTTTGGGGAAATGATGTAACAGAGTGCGGCTCAGTGGTTTTATATGTGTGAAATAATCGTGTTATTTTCAGGGTTACTTATATTGTTAGCACAGAATAGTCAAATAGTTGAATAGTCAAAGTAGTCATACTGAATTTGACCATGTTGATATTAAATGCTAAATATAACTAGGGTTGCAAAATTCCGGGAATTTTCAAAGTTGGAAACTTTCCATGGGAATTAACGGGAATATATGGGAATTAACAGGAATAAACAGGAATTCATGGGAAATTAAGTCAATTTCATGCACACAGCAGTCGGCATAGGCTGCTAGACATAAAGGAAACCTATGGTGCGTTTATATGCTTGGGGAAAAAATGTTCCAACCAATCGGATTTTGTTGTTGAGTGGTGTGGTGTATCTTGGGCAGTTCAGTGTTGCTAGTTTAGCACACTAGTAAACCATTGGCAGAAAATAGGATTCCCGCTAGCATGCTAGCTAGCTTTGTATGCTAAGCTAAGCGAAAATACCCACATACAAATCATATTGCTTATTACGAAACAAAATGTTAATGTTTGTGTACGAAACAGTTTGTATGAATTACCCAAAATTCCCAGTTGAGTCCTGTAAATTCCCATTAATTCCCATAATTTCCTTTAATTCCATGAAAGTTTCCGGAAATTTTCCGCCCCTTTGCAACCCTAAATATAACCATAACATGAATCAATGTGATGGGGGTTATGAAGGACCAATATGCTGGGATTCCAGCCAATTTAAGATTTATTCTAGTGCTGAGCCATTAAGAAATACACAGGATCTTCTCTAGCCCATTCTTACAGTCCCATAGACAGCACGGACATGGTACATGGCGAGAATAAGGGGTTAAATCAATGACCTCTCTTCATGGACATGGCCATACAGGTGCTGTTGTCATTCAGACAACAATTGTCAGTTGAAAGGAGAAAATGTTATGCTTGTGGTTTTACCATGTGTCTTGTTGCATTTGTACCCAAAATGTTACTATAAACGACATTAGTTTTGTTCTCTTTAAGAAGTGCTTCCCCGTTGGGTTACATCACAAATAAACTCGACGTAAAATGACGTCGCTCACTTTGTGTCCTCCAATCCTCCTTCAGATGAGCAGAAGAAGAGACGGGTGATGAAGGTGCCCAAAGGGACCTCTGAGTACCAGGCTGCATGGATCCTCAACGACGAACAAGAGAACGGAGACGAGGATGAGGACGATGACGATGACAGCGTTGATGATGATGATGATGATGATGAAGATGACGCAGAAGACATGATGGAGGATGGAGAGGAGATTGATTCTCAGGTCAGAACTGAAAGACGAGCAACATTTGAATGAGTCTAGAATGGGAGTTTACAAGGCTATGCAAGAGGGCGGCACAGACCAGTTAACAACATGAGTGCAACATGTGGAGTACTTAATTAATATGTCTGTGGTGTGATACATTTTTCTTAGTTTTGATGACCTTGTTCCACTTAGTCATGTTACAGTGATTGTATACTACACAGTAGCCAAGCCCCCTATCCTTTTTATAGAACTGCAACAGATTGTAGATGCTAAATTGTCAGTGAAGTATTTGTGACCTGACAGGGTGTAGCATGGAATTTCTCCACACTGTCTGAATCAAGGCACAGGAAGTCACTGGTATGCAGGCTACGAGAAGTGTAATGTCTGAAGTGCTCAAGCTGTGAGAACAACTTGGTCCCCACGCCTTTGGAAGAACAGTCGGTGCCGCACATCGACCCAGTGTGGTTTGTTTGTGTGTCCGTTTCTATGGCGGCAGCGATATCAAGAGGGGAGAGCGGGGGGGGGGGGAGACGGGGGAGAGAGCCAGACAGGATGTGCTGGCCCTGAGGTCAAGCCGCTGTGGACCCCCTAGCGACGTTGTGGCCCATGGACAGATAGAAGATCTCTCAGGGTGGAGCCTCTGATGGAGAGAGAGAGAGAGAAAGAGAGAGAGAGAGAGAGCGCGCGCGTGTGTGTCCTACCCTGGTGACATCAGTGCGTGGGCGATTGCAGTCGCAGGCCCCCCCCCCCCCCCGACTGGACGGAACCGAGTGCATACGTGCCGGTGCGTCAGTGCGCCACACAGCCCGCGGGCCCCTGTTTGTTTTCCCAGCGTCTGCCTCCCGAGCCCCTGTGCCAGGCTACTCCCCGACGCAACAATAGTGTTTGGAGCTGGGGTCCCGGGAGAAGCCTCGCCGGCTTCCTGCTCTTTAGACGCGGCTTCCCGTCCGGGCCTGGAGGAGAGGGGAGGGGGAGGGGGGGGGGGGGGTCGGCGGTCGGATGGCCATTTATTTATATCAGGGCTCGCACTTTGAACGCCAGAATGGGGGAAGCTCTTTATGTTGTAGTAGCAGGGCCCCACTCAATTTATTTTCATTTGGGCTTGCAATTAGCATAGTGTTTGATGTCTGTGTGTATGTGACTAAAGGAGCACAAAAGAGAGGGCTTTTTCTTTCTGTTCAGTGGGAGATGGGAACAATGGGGGAAGTGGTAGAGGGGATGATGGTGGTGGTTGGTGATTATTATTATTATTATTGCACCTGCGATTGTTCGGCTTGGTTATGAGTCCGGTGTGAAGGTGGGGGGTGGGGGGGAGCCCCCCCACTGCTTGCCTTCTATGTCCGACCACACCAATCGCGTTTGGGTCAGAGAAGGCACCATCACCCTTAGTGGTGCACTTCAAAAGGGTATTTTGACTTTGAGGCACTTGCCGTTTATTGGACTTGTTATATCCGGTAAATCCCCACAATGTTGTATTTTTAGAGAGAGAGAGAGTGTGTGTGTGTGTGTGTGTCTGTGTGTCTGTGTCTCTAAGGCTTGTTGCTTTCAACCTCGTGTCTCTCAGGATGCTGGCTCAGGCTGTGGCTCCGGAGATGAGGAGGAGGAGGAGGAAGAAGAGCTGAAGTCCTCGGATAACGGTGGGGTCGACCAGCGCTACGACGAGGCCATAGATCCGGCGGAGGAGCAAGATGGGTTGAAGCGGTACCGCGAGGCTCGGGCCCACCAGATGTTCCCCGACGAGATCGACACGCCTTTGGATGTCTCTGCCAAGACCAGGTAAGGGCTCCAGAACCTCGGTGGATCCAGGAGAGTTCAAAGCAGAGTCACACACACACACACACACACACACACACACACACACACACACACACACAGTCCCCAGCTGACAGACCTATAACCTGGCTCACAGTGCTGGAGGCCCTTCACAGGCCAGAGCGTTTATGAATTGGACATTTCCTCATGTGGCCCAGGGGAGGTCTGCTAACCGCCTGGCCTCACCAGGGGAGGAAGGCCGAGAAGCAGAAGCCGCCTGTCGGAGCACTCCACAGGCCAGGCCCCGGGAGCCATCTGGGTCCATGTGTTTGTGTCATACAGAGAGCAGGCCTGAATCATGCTTCATCTCTGTCTGATCCTCTCTCTCCCTCTCTCTCTCTCTCTCTCTGTGTGTGTGTGTGTGTGTGTGTGTGTGTGTGTGTGTGTGTGTGTGACAGGTTTCAGCGTTACAGAGGATTGAAGAGTTTTCGTACGTCCCCCTGGGACCCTTTGGAGAATCTGCCGTTGAACTACTCGCGCATCTTCCAGTTCCAGAGCTTTGAACGTACGCGTCGCCGTGTGCTGGCAGAGAGCAAGGAGGAAGAAGAGGGTGCTATGGTATGTGTCTTAGGAGTGTAATGCAGTGTGTGTGTGTGTGTGAGCAGTTATTCTGTAGAGGAATGTGTGTATGTGTCAGTATGCTGATATCTGTGTTCTGTCAATGTGTAACTTTACCAAGTGTGGAACAACATTGAAGCTTCAGTACACTAGGTGGCCTTGGAGAATACACTAAAGTGCTGATAAGTTTTAGTGGCTTCAGCTTAATTTGGGCAGCCAGGGGTAGACCACTGTATGGGCCTGAACGTGTGTATTTGGATATTCCATGTTTCTTTATTCTTTCTTTCTTTCTTTCTCTCTCTTTCTCTCTTTCTCTCTCTCTCTCTCTCTCTCTGTGTGTTGGTAGGTGGGCTGGTATGTGACCCTGCATCTGCTGGACGTGCCTCCCTCTGTGCTGGAGAGTGTCCAGCAGGGCCGGCCGCTGGTGCTCATCTCCCTGCTGCCACACGAACAGAAGGTACAACACTGCTCTCTCTCTCTCTGTTTAACAGGTCACTTAGTCCTGACGAGGAGAGCACTCTCTCCTGTCAGTAAATCAAACTGTATGTAAACTCAGTTAGCTCAGTTTATATAATATAATATAATATGATATAATATTATATAAAATAATACAGTATATTATGAATATAGTGAAGTTTATTTATATGGCGCATTTCATACACAGGTCATTCAATGTGCTTCACATAAACAAAAGCAAACAGTAATAGCTAATAAAAGCATATTTTATATAACAATATAAAATATACAAAAATATATAACAATTTAAAATGAATATGGACAGAAATCTACAAAATCCAATATAGTATGAATGTAGTAATATTGACTGTAGCAACAGCCTCATGGTAATACTCCACCCACCACAGATGTCAGTGATGCATATGGTGGTGCGGCGGCACCCCAGCAACACAGAGCCCATCAAGTCCAAAGAGGAGCTGGTGTTCCAGTGTGGGTTCCGTCGGTTCCGCGCCTCGCCCATCTTCTCCCAGCACACCTCTGGTACTACCATCAGCCACATGGTCTCACGTTCTAAAAAGAACTTGTTGGTGTTGCCATTTCATCAGATTAGATAAGAAATACTTAATTCATCCCAAAGAAAATCTGACTGTCACAACAGCACCGTCCTGTGCATGTACATACACACATGAATAATAAAGATAAGTATAATGACGATGATAATAATTAGTTCATCATTGAAGTAAAATTGATCAAATCAGCATATTGAGGTGATGATTTTGAAGTGAGGTGTAATTTTGTGCCCATTTAGATGTCAAACTGCTGAGGGGCTTACTGTCGTTCTCAGATGAGAGTGACACTGACCTGTGTGTGTGTGTGTGTGTGTGTGTGTGTGTGTGTGTGTGTGTGTGTGTGTCCAGCTGACAAGCACAAGATGGAGCGCTTCCTCCGAGCCGACGCCCCCACGGTGGTGTCTGTGTACGCCCCCATCTCCTTCCCCACCGCGGGAGTCCTGCTCTTCAAACAGAGAGACAACGGTAAGGTCAGACGGTTTCCTCACCGCCAAGCACAGTGCCCACCGTCCCCACTTGTGTTCTCTTCCTGTCCACTGTGTAGACAAGCACAGCTTAGATCATTGTATGTTTGTTTCGGTGTAGAAGGAGATTGCTTGAGTAAACAGATAGACGGGCGAATTCTATGCCTACAGTATACTTTTGTTAGCCTGGCGAGCCAGACCCACATTATAATGTAGGGTCTGGGCACTCACCGTTCGCAGTGCTCAGTCCGAGGGTCGGGATAATCAGTTGTCTTTCAAATTCCCTCTGCACGCAATAGGACGCAATAGGATATTTGTTTTCAAGTAGCAGGGAATTCAAGCCAAACTGTTGCAACTCTGCCATCAAACTGTTGCAACTCTGCCATCAAATGTTAAGCCCAACAAACGACTCTATACACAATTTCAATGCCAGATTTAGTTTCGATTTCTAGAGCTCACAAGTCAACGGAGAGTTGCTAGACTAGCCGCTAGGGGCGCGTCTAGATTTCTAGGCTATACTTTTGTGAATGTGTGTTGACTGTTTCCCTATGGGAATGTGAGTGTAGATACGCGTGCGTGCGCGCGCGCAGGTGTGTGTGTGTGTACGGAGTGTAAGGAAAATAAGAAGTGATCAGTAGTCTGACTATGAGTCTGTCCTGGGTGATGTTTTGGTCTGCAGGTATGCAGGACCTGGTGGCCACAGGCAGCCTGCTGAGCTGCGACCCCCAGAGAGTGGTGCTGAAGAGGATCGTGCTGAGCGGTCACCCCTTCAAGATCAACCGCCGCTCCGCTGTCGTCCGCTACATGTTCTTCAACAGGGGTGAGCGCTCACACCACAGCACTTGCAAACACACACACACACACACACACACACACAGACACACACAGACAGAATGTGTATCCTAAAAACCCACAGAACCGTGGAGCAATTGTATGCATGTAGGTGTTGTGTGTTCATGCCTCCTTTCTCTGGCAGAGGACATCCTGTGGTTTAAGCCGGTGGAGCTGCGTACGAAGTGGGGCCGAAGAGGCCACATCAAGGAGGCTTTAGGTGAGCACTAATCTCCGAACCTCAGAACCGGCAGGATCACTTCTTATCCTCGCACTAATCTCCTCTGGAAATGTATATTACAGCCGCCTGTACTCCAGACCTCAAGGGTTCGCTCACATATGCCTGCGCAAAGTGGTTTATGTCTAGATTACCTGATTATCGGGGCCATAGGCTTCTAGTGGATTAGGGGGAGAGCACTTTGGATTCAGAACTGACTGGATGGGAACATTTGAGTGCTTGCGAGATAAACTCATTGTGTGTGTGTGTGTGTGTGTGTGTGTGTGTGTGTGTGTGTGTGTGTCCCAGGTACGCACGGGCACATGAAGTGTGTGTTTGACAGCCAGCTGAAGTCTCAGGATACCGTGATGATGAACCTCTTCAAGCGAGTGTACCCACGCTGGACCTATGACCCCCACGTGCCACTCCCCCTGCCCTGGGTCAAGCAGGAACAGGAAGTGGACATGAGCGAAATCGACATGGAGTAGACCAGGAACGCATCATCCAAACAGTGTCTAAGAGTGGAGTGTCACTTTAAATATCACATGTATGTAGTAATAAACCAACGTTTAAAATCCAAAGAAATTTTTTTTTTTTGCGTTTTACGTTTATGTTTTTGATTGAAACAGTGAAAAAGCTGAGACATGGCATGAAATGTGAGTTTAAGACATGGCCACTAGATGGCAGGCATGTACTGGAGAGAGAATGAGGAAGGCCCTCCAGCTAATACTGAATGAGATGCACAGCAGAAACTACACGACTGATTATCTTTTAATAGGCTCGGCGCAAACTTAACAGGCCTGAAAATCTCCGAAGGGTTGGTATTGCAAAAGCATGCAGATACCATCTTAAATGTTTAACTAGATGTGGATATGTTCTTGAGGAAGGAGTCCATGTGGATTTCATTACTGTGATATCAAGTGTTGTTATACTCAAAACCTGGGGTTCAGTAGTTTGTACCGCATCAAATTCACAAGCCCAATGTATTCTCAAAAATCCATAGTAGGCCACCCTTTAATTTTTTAACAAGCAAATGTGCTTCTTGTTCTCCCTCAGTTGTCACTAAACAACCGATTTAAGAGCTGCAAACAACAGTTAATAACCCTTGTAATTAATGCCGTCTATTTTTCTCCTCCCATCAGTTCAACATAGAATAGGCCGTTTTTATTGCAATTTAAACTAGTTTTGCCGTTTGTATTAGCCGAGCGGGAACATTGTGTAAATTCCTGCCCAGACCTCAAGCGAAAATGTTTCGGCTTCACATGGAGCATGTGTTGGGTGAAAAACCGCATCTAAACAAGCGCGAGTAAATAGTTGTCTGAGTGTGTTTTATTTCATACTTTCTGCTCAGGCCCAAACCTCACGCTGGGAGAGGATCCGCCACAGCTATGTCAAACCGACACAACGGGGGGAGTGGGGGTCCGGCCGGCCACTATCAGCCGTTATGAGCTCGCAGGAGACACTGAGGGAGAAGTGTCCCGGCTGACTTATTGTCTTACACACACACACACACACACACACTCACACTCACTCTGATGACTGAGGCTTGGTGCTACTCCCAAACGGCCAGGACTTCCAGCTCTCCACGGTTGGGAGCAGCAGGGAGGGAAATAAAGTGCAGCACGCCTGCACTTCTCAGCACTGGCCGGGCCTGCTGCTCTCGCTCTCCCCCCACCTCGCCCTCTCCCCGGTGGTCCAGCCTGACCTGAAGCCCCCTTTTCACCACCATTCTGGCTCACACGCGGGAGAGCACGACCTTGCTGTTGTTTTCTCTCCGGATCCCAAAAGCTTTACAGTTTTTCCCTGTCTCTCTTCTCTCTCTCTCTCTCTTCTCTCTCTCTCTCTCTCTCTTCTCTCTCTCTCTCTCTCTCAGTCTTTCTCTAACCCCCCTACCCCCCCCACCCCAACCCACACTATTTTTTCATCTCTTCTGAGAAACAAATGATTTATGAATTGTAATATTTATCATAAAACAGGGCCCTAGCATGCTCGCAGCAACATGATTCATCCCTGGGCTGTGTTGGGACCGAACCACAGACGCATGCCAATATGTCTGGGAAAAGAGAAGGTGAAGACTCGAGCTGGGAGCCCAGAAAACGATCCAAGAAAATAGGGGATCAAAAGTTCAATACGGACATTTTTTTGAGGGGGGGGGATCTTACTGTGAATTTGATTACTGTGGAAAAAGTCAAAATAATGATAAAACAATCGCACAAGGGTAATACTTCTTTATTGCTTGGGGCTGAGCTCGAAGCTCTGGACAGTTTAGTTAAAGGCACTCAATTTATTTTCTGGTTCTTTTTTTTTCCCGAAACGTGCAACGTCGTTGCACTGGGGGCAACTGAGCGGAGATGTGTTAAACACATCTTGTTTAAAGCTGAAGGGGTGTGGTGTG
>NW_027468598.1:12783202-12808202 GCF_046254945.1 Alosa pseudoharengus | reverse complement strand
ATTAGGAGAGGGTGTGCGTAAATGTTGGGCCTACCGCTCAATTTCTGGTGAGATGTTGGTTCCCAGGGGGTGTGTCTGGCATGAGCTGGATGGTGATCTGGCATGTGGGGATCTTTTCGGTGGCCGTACCCACAAAGAGAGAGAGAGAGAGAGAGTGCTCATCTTGCCCAGGCCACGGAGACAGGAAGAAAGAGAGAGAGAAAGAGAGAGAGAGAGAGAGAGAGTGCTCATCTTGCCCAGGCCACGGAGACAGGAAGAAAGACGGGGGGAGGGAGGGGACAGGGACTGAGGGGGCAGGAGAGGTGGGGGGTGGTGGTGGGTGGTTGTCTGCACAATGGCCGCAGTGGAGCATCCACCAGTCGTCCTCTTGTTCTCTGTTCTCAGGCAGCACTGTCTTGACTTCAGGCCACCTGCCAGACAAATAATGGCGCAATAATAACTTGATTGGAATGCTATTAGTCACATGGAGCGCAAATTGAAACGAGACACTTTGGGCCCCTGAGCCTGATCGACCTCACTGCCCCCCAGCCCCCCACACGTTACTCCCCCCCAGTCTCTCCCCTCCTGGCCCCCTCTGGCCTCCCCTAACTGCATGCACCCCTAACTCTCTATCCACAGAGGAGAATCAAACGAGCTGCAAACATTCACTGCCAGCAACTCCCCCATTTTCCTATGTGTGCAAGGCAAACATTCATCACATACAAAGCATGTACTAAAGGCAACACACACACACACACACGCACACACCCAAAGACATACACACGTGCACAAACATACAGACGACACACAAACAAAATGACTGAGGGAGGTAGGTAATTTAGGAGGTGGCAGCCGAGCGCTAACTGCCTGTGGCTGTGTGGAGCTCCAGTCTGGCCTGCCTTATCTCCCTCCTCTGCTTCCCAGTCCCGAGGCCTGCAGGAATCCTCGCCGCAGTGCACTGCGCCACACTGCACTGCACCACACTGCCACGCTGCACCACGCCGTGTCCCCTCTGGTTTTATGTTCCAGCGCCGCTCACTCGTTCGCTCGCTCACGCTCTCAGCCAACCTAATTCAATCAGCGCTCCGCGCCAACCCGATTTTTGGGAGGCTCTCTGAAGAAGTCTACGTGCCGCCAGTTCATTAGGAGTTCAGCGGTTCACATTTGCTCTTGCACTCGGGCAGGCTGCAGTCTGGCAAGTCCTAGGTGAGGTTCAGAGCTCGCTTCCACAGAGTGGGAGATGTCTGAGATAAAGACTGGCTGAGGTTGGTGTGCTCAAGCTGGCTTCAGAGACTATGTCCAGGTGCCACCTTCATCACACACTCATTTAGGGTAAACAAACAAAAACAAGGAACAACAACAACAAATACACAAAAAAACAATCACAGTTAATTGTAGATTTGTACTTTTTTCCCATTAAAACATAAAACCATTTTTGTGTAACTGTCTATTAGTCTTCAATCTTTGTATGGATAAATAATTTACTCTCATTAATGGCACCAAGGTCACGTAAATAACTACTGGCACTTGACCATTCTCCAGACCCATTGTGAGCTATCTTTATACGTCGCTTCCTGAGTCTAGTGGACCAGGGCAGATGTGTGAAAAACATGACATATTTAATTGAATATCAGACAGGGAATTGACTGTAAAAACAGCTGGGTGCTGGTAGGCCCGTCTCTTCGGCGGTCCAAAACAGCTCTGCCTACCTCTGTTTGCGAGGTTATCAGCAGTTCATCGAGAGAAACTGGAAGTGAAAGACAATACCGCCCTCCTCTAAAGCTGGACTCTACTGACTGTGACCACCATAATGAAAGAGCAGCATCTTGAACTTTTGTAATTTGAAGGGGAAGACCTTGGAACAGAAGTTTGTCAGCTGTTGTTGCGCCTCAGAAACAAGGGGGCAGGCAGAGACATGAACCGGCTCCTGCCAGGTGAGTACCGCTGTCTCTCTCTCCCTCTCTCTCTCTCTCTCTCTCTCTCTCTCTCTCTCTCTTGAACGCTTCTTTTATCTCAGTACAGCAGGTCTCGTGAAGTCTTGAGTACAGGTTGAGGTGGAGTGGGGCGAGGGTGGAGGTCATAAAATAAATTGAAACCACAACGCTCTGATAGCATCTAATTTAGGAGAATTAGTAGTCCCCGTGAAGTGCTGTGGATTCTGTCTATGCTGAGAGAACCCTGAGGACAGAGTTCCTGAGGTGAACTGGGCCAGCAGGACTTCCTCAGTGCAGGCCTCTCTTACATTCCTATAGTATCTGAAGCAAGTGTCTTGTCTGAAAGTCCTGTTGATCCCTATTCATCCCTACGTTATCCAAAGCCATTCACAAGCAATAGATGCTCCAAGAATTAAAAAAATATGGGGGGGAAAAAATTCTTATTTTTTTAAACATTTGCATACAAACATACAACGTATTTAAGAGTATTTAGATATTTTCATGAAATACTTAGATCTATTTAGTTAGTTGGTAATGCTTCAATTTGAGACAATCTGAGACTTTCATAATAGTTTTGGCTCCTGTGACATAACCTACTAATCCCAGTCGATGCAAGAGTTACAATTTGTGATTAGATGTCGAATATAACGCACAAAAATGTTTAATAACAGAACACGTTATATCTCACATCTAATTAAAAATTCCACCTGAATATGTATCTTTAAGTGAAATGCTGAATGAAGAGTTTAAATGTGGCGTCGTAATCATTCCTTATATCAGGCGAAGTCGTTGGTTTAATCTCAACCGATGGGTGTCGCTGCACGCGCGCCCACCAGGTCGAAATGTACCCAAATTTTGATCGGAGTCAGGGTAAATCTGAAGAGGTGTCTAATACACTATTGCACGTGAGGAATAAAAAGTCAGTCTGGAAGCGAGGGAAGACAGGGATTGTAGTAAAGGAGACAGGGAAACGCGGAACAACTAGGTAAACGCTCTCGAAGCTGACCTCTTGGAGAGGGAATTTTGACACCGGGAAGTCTGGATGGGGGAAGCCCACGGAGGGAAACTCTACTACGGGGAGGATATCAGACATGAATCCGAGGTGGGTTGATGACCGTAAACCGGGACAAGCGATGCTCCACATGAATAGAAAGTTTTAGTATTTAGTGGGATTACAGGTGGCTTCATTGAATGTGTATCCAAATGTATTCATTTATGTGTATTTTACGCGTTGGTGCTTTGACAGCTGGCGTGTCTCAGCAGAGTTTAAACGCGAAAGAAAAGCGAATAGTCTAATTCTTGCACCATAGAGTCTCATAACAGGTTCCCTCATTAGGCTATCCCAGAAAGGGAAAAAGTCAAAAAGACATCTGCCATGTGTATTCTTTCATCATGACAAATGTACAGTCTTGACACCCACGCGACACGGCTGTCAGTTCTTCAAAACTCCTGTGCTGTTATCTCAGTTAAATGCTACTGATAGAGCCAAAGTGGCAACAGGTCTTTGATGGCTCAAACTATGAAAGTGACATAAGAGTTTTCACTTTAAAGAACAAAAGCTGCGATCCGGAATAGTGAGGCCTTACTTTCTGATGGCTGGAAATATTTAGTGTGATGTTGCATGTTACCTGTCACCCACGTCATATAGTAGTCTACCATGTAGCCTATATGCGCAACTCAGGTTAAGATTAAAAAAAATCAACAAACATTTAATTTTATAGAATGATAAAGTAATATACAGTTGTTTTCATTTCACTGTTTAATTAAGCTAGTCTAATATAAAAAAGTGAAAAATAAATAAATGGTTTTGTTCAATATGCCAGGGTATTAGGCTACAGTCTCATAGGCCTACTGAGAGAATAAGGACAGCATTCAGTATTCATAAAGGTAGGCCTACTGATAATAAACATGCATGGATTAGGGCTTATTAGCACAATTAAACAGCTTTCGTTGCTGCTTCCATTCGGATTGTTTTGGTACCATCATGGTATCAAACTTGGCTTTGTCGTATAATTCGTTGCCCTTATCTCAAGGCTATAGGTAAAAGAAAAGGCGGGTCCTGCGTCAATACTGTATGTAGACATTTGAAGGGACATTAATGGTTATCAGGGTTACTTTACTTTGTTCACTGTATATGCTATAATTAGACTACGTTTTGTGTAGTGTAGTGCATGCTCTATTCTTTCAATGATATAAAATACAATATAAGGTCCTACAGCATCGTTTGACATCCCCAACATGATTTCAAGCGGCATTTAATCAAAGACAAACATGTGTGAAATGTGAATACGTTTTTTCAGAATGTTAAACATAAAACAAAATAAGTTTCTAAGATGTATACAGGAGAAGACTCCCTATATGCGTTTATCGGCATGCTACTGTTTTAAGTTCACATTGATAATATTGGCACGGCACGGTTCTTGTGATATACAATAAAATGCCTGTCTCTTTAAGACCGACCCGCGATGTGTTGCGAAGTTCAAGTTGGGGTCACTTGAAGTTCCTGCCCTCGATTTTACCTTTTCGTTTTATTATAGACTGACATCACACGGGGCGCTAAAACACTTACGCCGCATAGAGGTCCCATTATCATCTCCCTTCGCGTTATTGCCTAAATGTAAAAATAGCCAAGGAAATTTCTAAAATAAAAAATCGAAGGAAACTGATGCTGTACTAAGCACGTATTTTTTATAGGAGGGGTGAGAGACAGAAAGGATAGGAAGGGAGGGT
This sequence comes from Alosa pseudoharengus, assembly GCF_046254945.1. NCBI lineage: Eukaryota > Metazoa > Chordata > Actinopteri > Clupeiformes > Clupeidae > Alosa > Alosa pseudoharengus. The sequence goes on along the minus strand of NW_027468598.1, from coordinate 12,803,559 downwards.
AGAGAGAGAGAGAGAGAGAGAGAGAGAGAGAGAGAGAGAGAGGAGGGGAGGGCGAGCAACAAGAAATTCATAGCAATTAATAATAAAAAAGAGTTGGCAGTCGTGCTTGGAAAACTGGCATGGTTTTTGGAGGCTGGCAGTTCAAAGTTGAAACGTCAGAAATGACTCCAGAAGTCTGTTGAGATGATCATTAAGGGAGACTTAGATCGGATGGCAGAAGAGCTCGGGCATCCAGGTAACTTCACTATATCGCTTTTTGATCAAATGCTTGGAGCAACCAGCGATCAATGTGTTAACAACAGATAACTCATTTCCTAAATTGTCTTTCGGCGATAACGTAAATTAAGGCTACTTTTACATCTTGACAAACTATTTTCTATTGGTGATACAATCGCTGTCGGGTACGTTTTGAGGTTATAGACTAAGCATAATGCGTTATGTTATCAGTCACCATGCTGGCAGATGTGTAGCCTATCTTAAATAGGCTTTTTTTTTTTTTTACTTTTCACTCGGAACATTGGAATAGGCAGCTATAAAGTCTCTAACAAGGTAAGTTTGTAATTTGATTACTTCGGTTAAGAAATGTCCTGTTGGTGGATAGTAATTTGATGTTTACAAGACACACAGGAGCATTGTATTTCGAGCTGTCTCCTGAAGTGTAGCGGTTGATGTGGTCAAAGCTCTCCTGCTGTCGATGCCGGGTCACAGCTCACATAGGACTTAATTATGAATACACCGAGTTTCGCATACATGTACCCATTTTAGAGACGATCTACCTCCATGTGGGCTCTTCCTCCCGGACTCTGTTAGTTTACATTTTGTATATTTAATTTGAAATGACAATTGTATCTTGTCAGTTGACTGACACAGATCTGGTTTTAATCCCGCGTGCTTGTGAGAAAAGTTCTTTATAGGACAGAAATTATTTGAATTTATGGGCCGGATGGGTTGATGTCTGGTCTACTAATTTAGTTGACGCTTGGAGGAGAAATGTATTTCTATTCAGGCAGAAATACTGTTAGATTTACAGTAAGTGTTTGTGTCATTTTATGCTTTGTATCATGTCATTCAGTACAGCCTTTAAAGATGTATCCAACTAAGCTCTAGGCCTATTTGAAAAGAAGAATTAAAACTTTACTGACATCTACATTTTACAATATCAAAATAAAGGGGAAAACAGGAAAGGGACCATTGTTTCAGTGTGCATAGGACACATAGGCCTACATTCATTTTTCATTTTCCAAGATCATGTTAAACATAAGATACAAAAATAGCCACGTTCTTTAAATGCATGCAGAATAGTGTTACCAAACAGATATTTTGAAAATATCCTACAGTTTAATACAAATGGTCATAGCTCACATCATGGCTTCACAATGAACACAGAGGCCAGTGGTCCCTAAGTGTCCCCTAATACCACGACGGAGCACTTCGCTTATTTCTATGCGTAGGTTACAGCATCATTATCTTGAACAGGAGTTGTAAGTGTTATCAACTATGAAGAGGTGTTGTCCCGAGTAAAATAAAAGGGATACCGTAGGCTATGTTACAAGGCACAATTTAAGTGACACGCAGTTCTTAACGTTTTCATTATGGTGGCTATAAGTGCTTTGGCAGTTTTTAAAAATATTCATCTCATTCCAAGCCAAGAGGCCGCTTAACGGGGCTCGCTGGCCTTTTCCTCCCGACGGGATTTATGAATGAAAATCCAGGGGTATGGATAGGCTAAAGGGATGGGAGCGCTGGGTATAGTAGGCTACTTAGACAACACACTGTTATCAGCATACAGTGAATAAACTATGTTGATGCACAACAAAAAATAAATATCTGTAGCCTGTACCATTCCATACACTGACATACTGCACTGTTGTGGTTGACATATTGAGAGGAGGGGTGTCAAAAGCCCAGGATTAGTCTACAAGCTTAAAAGTTTTGTTTTGTCTTTTCTTTTAAGACGCTGCTCGCCATATGGTTCTTTCTTTGCGTCAGAGAACTCAAATGGTTTTCATTAAGTAAGGTTTCATGCTCAACTATGCTTTTACATCCCATTCACAAAAATATCATGCTTTGTAGCCCGGGGCTACTTCTATACTGACTGCAGCCAAAGCGGATATGTAGACTGTGCACGTTCACAGTTTCTTTTCTCTAAGCATGACAAGGCTACGCCCCAAAACAAAGAGTGACAAAAGTAATGACATTAGTTAAGCAAACACATCATAATATTTCAAGGATTTTGAAGTCATATCTCGTGACACTGATTTATAGCCATATGAAAGTAAACTCAAACTTCTTGAAAAGACTTAATGCCTGTAGCCTAAATGACCACTATACAAATGGAATTTCACTGTGTAAGTGTGTGCTACACGTATTTATTAAATACATTTAACTGCTGGCAAAATTGCTCTTTTGACGTTGAAATGAACCAAAACTATTTACTTGTTCTACTCTCTAAAGTAAGGTCTAAACGAAATTTATTTATGACCGTTATGCGTACAGTGAGTACAAATGTTACCCCAAAAACCCTGTAGGGGAGTGCATATTCCGAATATGAATATAACAAACTGAGGGCGGAGATAGAGGAAGTGAAGAGGGTGTTCTTAGCGCAGAGCAGACCCCCTCAGTCTGAAACAGGTCTTAACCCTAAACCAGCAAAGTGACAACACAGACAAAACACAGGGACAATGAATACCAAACTGTCTAAAATATGTCTCTGGGACTGTCTTAAGGAGTCGCAGTTGCACACCAAATATAGCAAATCCCCTATCATATGTGCCTATGAAAACAATTCATCCTTTTACTGGAAGAAAATGTACAATATAATAAACATGTGGATTTTTAGGGTGAGTGCATAGCCCTTTTAGTCATTTATTAGTTTTTGGTAAAACTCTCTATTACAACCTTTGGTACTGAAGATAATTTAGGCGAGATGTAGCGAGAAAGTTCCCTATACATTGCTGTGAAATACTTGCACTATAACATACAATATTGAGTGTATGACTTGGGATTTAATTTAGGGGTCCATACAATTGAGGTATCCATCCAATTCTTAGATAGGTCTACCTTAAATTATTTAAAATGTATTTATTAATTTGTTTGATTATGTGTTTATTTAAACATTTAATTGGGTAAAATACCATGTCACCCTTTGTGCGTAAAGGTATGACATATGCAGACATTTTTGCATTTCATGGACAATTTGTTACGGTTGTTAAGATTAAAAACTGTGTGGTGAGTTATTTAGACAGAATATGTGGGATAACAAAGTTGTAAACCCCTCATTATCACAAGGCGTAAGAATCTCATTTAGGCGTCTAAGAGGATTGTTTACTCATGATGTTCAAACAACGGTTTTAAACATGATTTACTTTTGTTACCACTTCCGTCCTTTTTGCTGTGCTCTTTGAAGGTTCGAGACGCTCTATGAACTATAGGAGATGCTGCTGACAGGAGCAAAAAAGCACAAGGGCACTTTCCATCCAACTCTTTGATTTTTTTTTCTTTACGCGCAAGCTTACTCTTGAAAAGTGCCTCACTAGTGTTTAACACAATTGATTAATCAATCGGGTGCTTACACACATTAATTAACTTAATTTGAATAAATTAATTATTTTTTATTTTTAGCATATTTCTGCGTTACTGATCTCATTGTCGATGACATCCGACTGCGCAAAGAGGCAGAAATGGGACCCTTTCACATACAGTGATTCATTCTATGTGATTCACACTGTTATTCGGGGTTAGCGAAGCGATGGGATATAAAATCAGCGACACATCTTCAAATACACGTGCCCCAAGTGCACGCAGCAGCAGTTGAGGACCTGAGTTCCGTTATTAACGGTAGCCTACAGACGAGACACAGACGGAGGAAGAGAAAATACCGAAGCGCTCGTGTTCTTAAGTGGTTGTTAGTGATAAGGGCCGCTATATTTGGTAATAGTCTTTGATAAGTGGCCTGTTTATTTCGTCGTACCTGTGTCGGTCGGACTCGCATAAAAACAGGTGTTTGCCAGTAGAAGGTTCGTGTTGGAGAACCTGCTTGTGCATTTGGTGATCAAAATTTAAATGTCCAGTGGAAGCCTTCCCGTTGTGTGTTCATTTATCAATATGCTTGGCTGCATCCCCCCTCACCAATCACGTAATTCATGTAGAATTACTCTCTTGTTTGATGGTTGCGAATCTGATTCTGCGCTCAGCTGCAGGCACTACAGGTGCGCAGCTGGTAGGAAGCTTGCTGTAAAGCATTATTTGCGCAGAAAAAAAAAATATAGCCGACGGGATGACTACACGTTTTCTTTGCTTTAATCCATTACATTAGATATAATATACTTTACTTTTATTTATCATACTCAGTTTGTTATAGATTAACCTGAAAATACCATAACGAGTTATGTTGACTAGGCTAGCACGTCTAATAAATAATTTATTTAGTTTATATCAGTGTGTAATTCGTGAAACCTAGTGTTCTCCTGTCCACATACACATACATAGCGAAAAGAGCTGCGGTTGCTTGCTCTGTGGAAAACCACCTTCCTTTATGTTAAACTTTGAAGACGCTGACGTTGAAAACGGTTACTTGCCTTTTTCAAAGAATATAACTGATTTTTTCTCACTCAGTAAAAAGGAAAAAAAGACTCCTCAAAGGTGAACAGCATGTTAACCAGAGGCTTGATTGATTCCCAACATACCAAAAGTGTGAAATGTGCTTTCACCTCTGGAAGTGTTCTGCATAAATGAATAGGGTATACAACATTATGATCTCTATCCCAAATCCTAAATTGTTCTTATCAAAGTGCAGATTATTTTTTTTCATATGGCAATTATAACCTATACATTATGCATGATGTTGATGAAGCCTTGTAATATTAAGGAAAGCAATTGTTTTAATAAAGCATCAATCATCAGAAGGCACTGTGAGTTCAGCAAGTCTTTCTGTGCATGATGGCTAATTAAATTGCAGTGTGTAAATACAGACTTCCTTATTCCTCCAAGGGAGCTTATACCCAGTGAAATAAACACAAAGAGAGGATGAACTGATGTCGGGCTGACTATCATCGGCCTTATTTATTTAGCTGCTTGTTTCCCATCCGTGAAACCAAGCCCTGAGGGATCTTAACTGTTTCATCTAGTCTGTCAACTATCTCCGCTCAGTTTGAACAACACAGCCTAAAGTTTAGATCATTCATTACTTTTACAAAAGGCCGTCTTCACTTCAAAGAAGGGAAAAAAAGAGACATGGACTTTTGAAAGGGATTTCTTTTAGTTTGTGGCTGTTGTCAGTGTTCCTGTGGTGTCAGTGGTGGTGTGCGTTGAAAAGCTCTCGCTCTGATATGATTTACATTAAGTATGCTTCTAGTTCCTTATATGACTGAGAGGAAAGAGAGACGAATATCACAGCTTTTTTTGGATGTATTTTTGTCTGCACAGGTTTGTACCTGCTGTTCATCATACTTGCAAAGCGCTCAGACTGACTTTGTTTAAAGCTGCGCACACCACCTCTGGAATGCTTTATCAGGAGGCCGGCAACATGAAAACACATTTATACTGGCATCTTTTTTTTCCCCTCGTGCTCTCCACCCACGTGACGGTTCACCCTTGGTTTGGATTATGCAGACTCACTTCTCGATAATGATAAAACCGTTACCGCTGACATTCAGCAAACAGCACGCCTTCAACTTAGTGTGTGTGTGTGTGTGTGTATGAATCAGAGATTTCTCTTTTGATATCACATCAAGGGAAATAAATCAGCCGAGTAGCCAGATGTAAGAAAGGACGGAAATCAGTAGCCAAGGACCATACACAGTATTTGATCATTATCAGCACACATTTCAGGGGACATAGTTCATTGAAACTTTAAATGGGCTTTGCTATAGAGTGTTGTGCATTCCTCATAGACAGCTTATGCAATATCTGGTCATTCAATACTGCCTTGGGGATTTATGTTAGAGGCTAAGAAATTTTTCAAACCTGCCAAACATGTTTCCATTTTGTCTGCCCTTTCAGGTGGTGGTCTGAAGACAATGCTGGATGCCATGGAAGTCCCAAGTCATGCTAGGCACCTCCTTTTGCAACTCAACACACAGCGCACCAAGGGCTTTCTCTGCGATGTCATCATCGTGGTGCAGAACGCCTTGTTCCGAGCTCACAAGAACATTCTCGCTGCCAGCAGCCTTTACCTGAAATCCCTGGTTGTCCACGACAACCTCATCAACTTGGACCATGAGATGGTGAGTCCAGGAGTCTTCCGGGTCATATTAGACTACATATACACCGGACGCTTGAGCGAGGGAGACCCGACCTCTCCCAGCGAGCCCAACCTCGGGGCAGTGCTGGCAGCAGCCAATTACCTGCAGCTGCTGGACTTGGTGGCCTTATGCAAGAAAAAGCTGAAGAGGAATGGAAAGTACTCGCACCCCGGCGCAGCGTTTTTACCGTACAAACTGAGCAGTGGCGAGATGGTCAGGGGAAGATTCCGCGTGCCCACGCCGGTCATCCAGCCGTGTTTCCCCGGGGCCAACAGCCACACGCCACGCCCGGCCTCTCTGGAGGACATGCCCCAGCACCAGCTGCCTCGCCACGCCGGGGAGCTCTACGCGCCCATCTCTGGTCCCCAGGCGTACTCCGGCCTGCAGCAGGGCCTGCCCTCCCAACCGGGCCTGCGCCTCCCGTCCTCCGAGAGGAACTGTTCCCCCATCTACGGCCTGGACCTTTCCAAGAAGAGCCCCAGCTCTCACTCCCAGCACACGCCGTCCCACTCCCACCTGAGCCACTCGCACCACCCGGACGACGAGCCCGGCGGCCGGCCGCAGAGTGGACGCGACAGCCCCATGCTGGTGTCCAACCACTCCGACAAGATGGAGACCGGCGAGCACCCGGGCGGACCCCTGACCCCCCACTCGCTCCCGCGCCTCAACCAGCCACTGGCACCCCACCTCCCCCACCTGCAGCGCTCGGGGCCCCAGAACCAGGAGGCCTACCCCTGCCCGCCCAGCCCCGACACCCCGGGGGACAACGGCGAGCGCGGCCGGGACCGGGTGAGCGTCTACCGCTGGGTGAAGAACGAGCCGCTGTCCTACAACCCCGAGGACGAGGAGGAAGACGAGGAAGACGATGAGGGCGAAGACATGGCAGACAGGGACAAGGACAACAACCACAAGGGCAACGAGGTCGGGTACAGAGGGGTGGAGTGCGACGGCGAGGACGAGAAGAGCGGCTCGGGGAGCGAGGAGACGGGCAGCAGCGAGGGCCGGCCGTCGCCGCCTGGCGGCATGGGGAGGTACCACGTGCCGTTCGAGCCCGAGAGCTTCGGCGACAACCTGTATGTGTGCATCCCCTGCGACAAAGGCTTCCCCAGCTCCGAGCAGCTCAACGCCCATGTGGAGACTCACACCGAGGAGGACCTCTACAGCAACTCCGAGCTGGGCAACGGTAAGGGCAACAGCGGCGGCGGCACCCCCAACGGACCGCCCAACCACAACAACAGCAACAACAACAACAGCCTGTCCTACCAGGACAGCAAGTCCGGCCAGATGCTGCCGGCGGTGGGCATGGGCGAGATGATCCGGCCGTACCGCTGCTCCAGCTGCGAGAAGTCCTACAAGGATCCGGCCACGCTGCGCCAGCACGAGAAGACCCACTGGCTGACCCGGCCGTACCCGTGCAGCATCTGCGGCAAGAAGTTCACGCAGCGCGGCACCATGACGCGCCACATGCGCAGCCACCTGGGCCTCAAGCCCTTCGCCTGCGACGCCTGCGGCATGCGCTTCACCCGCCAGTACCGCCTCACCGAGCACATGCGCATCCACTCGGGCGAGAAGCCCTACGAGTGCCAGGTGTGCGGCGGCAAGTTCGCCCAGCAGCGCAACCTCATCAGCCACATGAAGATGCACAGCACCGGCGGCGCGGGCACGGGACTGACCGCCGACGGCAAGCTCAAGTTGGACTTCTCCGACGGCATCTACCCGCTGACCAAATACACGGCCGAGCACCTGGGCCTGAAGCAGGAGAAGGCCTCGGAGCTGTTGGCCCAGGCCTCGCAGCACCTCCTGGACGCCAAGACCATCGAGAGCCTGTACCCGCTGCACAAGCTGGCCGCCGAACACTTGGGGCTCACGCACGACAAGATGGACGTCATGGCCCAGGGCCTGCCTCCACCGCCCCCACCGCCACTGCCCCCCATCCCTGGGGAATCTCGCACCATCGATCGCTACTCGCCCAGCTAAGGAGGAACTGGCAAGGCGAAAGGAAAGAAAAAAACCAAAGAAAACAAGGAAGAAATTAAAACAGAGCCTGCCAAAGCAACAAGTTTCGGACGAGTCTCGATTGGCATTGTCAGGGACGCCTTTCTGAAATACCGCCTACAGTATTTTTTCAACTCCACTCACCTCAGCTTGTTTTAAAGACCTGCACCTCAGATATAGGAGGCCAAAGAAAGAAATGGCCAAAATAAATGCACACAAAACTTGACACCAATAAGTGCCTTTTCCTTACCAATTGTGCATCGCATGCAATTGAAAGAAATAAAACTTCCTAAAAGGAGAACTGTTATTTATATGGTTTTCGACCATGGACACAAACATAACAGTGCAGTATTTATATGACAACAACTCTTTTTTAGCTAAGCCATCGAGCCAGAAAACAAAATTCATAACCAAAAAAAAAGATTGTTTTTATTTATTTTTTTCTTTTGTATGTAAAAGAAAGCCAAATGAGAAAATTGTTCAAATGTTACAAATAGTGTTGCAACCACACCCTAAACCTGTGTACTTAGAGTTGTTAGTGTATATATAAAATGAGGAAAAAAAGCACATATGATCAAGATTCAGGGCTTCTGTCCAGGACTGAGAGGGAATTTGGACAAAAGAAAAAGCCTTTGGGATTTTACAGAAATTGGAAGACTGTATTTTTTGAAAGACTTGACGGAGTACTGGATTTTCTCCTGTACCTCACTTTCCAGCTTTTGCCAGCTCTTCCAGTCAAAAGGGAGCAACAAACTGAAGAGCGAGAGAGAGTGTTTGTTCCAGCATTTAGGTAATGTGATCTAAGCTTTGTTTTCTGCATTTGTTGCCCAGCCCTTCCAAGCGTTATGTGTAACAGCCCACAACAATAGTAGCGCTATTATTTTTCTAAGCAGTGCCATAGCCTTTTGAACCCTTCAACTTTTTACATTGTATTGTTTAATTCCACTCCTGTCAGAGCACCAAGTGCCTTCAAACTGTTTTTGAAAGAGTAGCTAGTACAACCCTGTGATCTCACAACTGGGAAATCATAGTGCATACCCCGATCATGACATCGTAATCCCCGTTCATGAATTTTAATCCATCTGCTGGGTTAGAGTAAGCATGGGTGTCGCCGCAAAGAAAAAAAAAAAAAAAAAAAGAAAGTTGGGTAATATTTACAACAGGAGGCCACAGCCTTGTGATAGGCCTCGAGAGGGCCCCCAATTTAATCCATCTGTAAACCATGTCTGGACTGATCAATGACTGTCCAGGGCTGACGAGATAAAAGAACGATCCTGTTAGAGATCCGTCACACTATCTGGCGATGGACTGGCAAACAGGCTAAACAGGCGTTTACAAACAGCGGGCGTTAGAAAGCCGTGTGATTGGTTCGGGAGGGTCCTCCCATTGGCCCCTGGAGCATCTCCACATGACCCCTGTCCGTCTCTGGCCTGCTCTCTCGCTGACACTGTCTAGCTGATGGGAGGGTCTCACGTGAAAAACAGCCCCCCTCAGCGCTCTCTCTAAGCCGATAATGTGACAGTCATCCGAACTGAGCGAAAGCGGAGTGCTCCCTCTGACACGCGTTTGTGTGTGTGTGTGTGCGTGTGCGTGTGTGTGTGTGTGTGTGAGTGTAGACGCGTGCATGCAGACATAGGGTCGAACAGCATGGTCCAGCTGCTCCACCAATTGCAATCCCTGTGAAATCAACAATTCTCCCTGACAATTTGGGACTGGCGGCCTGGCGCGCTCCAGGATTTCATGCCTGTTCTTTGCACCCAGTAATCTAGCCACACTGTCCAGCCGTCCAGCTCTCTCCCCTCCCTGATACTCATCCATCTGTCAACTGCAATAGTGGGGGCTGTCATACTAGTACGGGACAGCACTGCCGCGCACACACAGGCTGCAACAGAAACTCTTTTCCTAAAGAACCAGTAGGGTATGTAGTTGCAAGCATGTCTTGTTCAAGTTAGCGAGATCAAAACAGACTATGTGTCTCCATATTTTTTAAAGACATTTATTGTAATCTCGTTTCATGCTCAGCCCTAGTAAATTGAAACCACTTTTTCGGAGGGATTTGGAGACTATGGCACTTAAAAGTTTATATCCCAAAGAGAATGCTGGCTGTGTATTTTTTTTTTTTTTTTTGATGGAAAAACCGAGAGAGAAGGGAGTTTGTTGACCACTAGTGACAATTGCAACCTCAGTAGGTGAATGTGAAGACCAAAGCCATGAATGCACTGTGATTTTTTTTAAAACATGTTAATGCATCTGCAAGCCTTACTCAGTAAAAACTGAGACCTGGTAACCAAAATGTGGAAAGGGCACCACAATATAACGCCTTAGTAGAATTCTGAGGGCTTTGAACTGTAGCATGTAAGCATATTTAGGTGTTTTTTTTTCTCCTGTTACATTTTATTTTCACCAAAGCGAAGGGTAACTGGTGTGTACCTCAGGACGGATCCCTCTACGACACAGGGATGTGATGCTTAAGCAACACCACAACAGTTACCACACACACACACACACACACACACACACACACACAGTAGGCTTACAGAAACACACTGCCTCTTTGGGGGGAGGGACGCTTGTCCTTTGTAAACCTGTGGTTATTTCATGGTAATGAAAATTTGTTTGTTTTCACATTGATTGAGAAATGTTAATATGTGATATTAACTTCTTAACATGAATATGCATTTTTTTCTGTCTCTTTTTGTTTTTAAACTTTCATAAGGTGGTGTTATTTTGGACTTAATGTTGACGTTTGTACAAGTGTTGCCAATTTATTCATCTCAATTTTACCATAAACAAAGGACAGATACCTTTTTCACAAATGCACTTAATGTCCTTGCATGCTTCTGCACCCGTAGGTACATTACAATGTAGGCCACTGGAGCCGCACATGCACACACACACACACACACACACACACACACACACACACACACACACACACATACTTACACACACACACACATACACACATACACACACACCTCACCTGGACCGTCGCTGCACACTGACATTTCTAGCTGTGATTATTCGATTATTCGAAATGGTAAATACTGTAGGGAAGGAGAGTAGCAGAGCCTCTGGCGTAGAGCATAATGTTGATTTTTTGGGAGAGGCTCAGGCACCAAAGATGACCCTCTGCAAACAAATGAGAGAGATTACGCTTAGAAGAATATAAATACAAATGAAAAACACTCTCAGTCACACATAAACACACACACACACACACACACACACACACACACACACACACAGACACACACACACACACAGAAAAACTTTTACGCAGCCAGGCCCTGTTGGGGATAAGCATTGTGGCTGTGTATTTCCCCACATGCTAAATCACACAACCGGACCCTTGAGATCTCACCCACAGTTAATTTTACACCGCACACAAAAGCTGTCTGGGCACTGTGGTTTAGTTCTTTTTTTTTTACGGTATATCATAAAGAAACCAGAGCTTGAGTTGAGCAGGGCACAGACACAGACAATATATAACGACTATCTACACACAAAATGAGCAGTGACCACAGGCATATTAAAACACACAAAGAGAAAGTAAAAGAAACAAAAACAAAACATAGAGAACCCAGGGGAAACAAACAGTGACTTCAATGGTGGGAATATAAATCTCCCTAGCCCCCTTTATCATTCATGAAGCAGCCCTCATTGAAAGTCTATCTCTCCTCTTTCCTTCTCACTGTCAGACAAAACCAGAAAGGAGACCCCGAAAACTTTTCCGTCGCAGCGTCAAATCTGTGGAGGAAAGGGGGAGTGATATCCATTTCTGATGGCTTTAGCCTGAAACGGTCTCTGAAATGGTCTTGTATGTATGTGTGTGTGTGTGTGTCGTGGACTAAATTTAATTTGTTTATGTACATGGGCTGTTTTAGTGTGATGTGCCAGAGAGTCATCAGTTAATGCAAGCTTTGGGAATGGTGTCTGTGAAGGAGGAAGGCTGTGTGATGTTTTGGGGATGGGTGGGGTGGGAGGGAGGGGGGGGGGGGGTGAACTCTTGGCTCGGTGGTAGCAGCAAGCAGGATGTGTGGTGTATTTCTGCTCGAAACTAGATAGGGAGATGCAGATAGCTAAAGTGGGAGTTAAACAGAGACGGAGAGAAAGAGAGAGGGGGGTGGAGAGGGAGGGAAGAGTGACAGTGAGAGGAGAGAGACTGGAGAGAGTTCAATGGGTGGACTTTGGCTAGGGAGAACTGGTCCAACTTCTTGTCCAAACCTCTCCATTCAGAAAAGAGAATGCAGAGCCTACCTCTTCTTTTTTGACCTAGAGCTCTTCTCTTTCTTCCTTATTCTGAACCAGGCGTGAAAAGGTGACTGACAGTTTATGGTGAACCATTCTATCCCGCTTACTGACTCTTCGTCATCCTGGGTCACGGCAAGGAAAGGATGATTACAGCAATGGAGAAGGGCACTTGGAGATTTCTTACTCCCTGGGGTTGGATGGGGTGGGGTGCTTATTCACTCCTGCTGGGTTTCAAGATTTAACAAGAGTTTAAGAATTAAATGAAACCACAAACAAGAGAGTACAGAGAGAGAGACAGAAAGAGAGAGAGAGAGAGTGTGAGAAGTAAAGAGAGATAAGAAGGGAAAGATGAGAGGACATTGTCTCCTGAGGTGTTTAGAGTATGCTAACTTATTTGTTGTTTCAACAAACAAAAATGGCATTGCAGGAAAAAAAAGATTCCAACTCTTGGCAACAAGCAAAGTTCGGTCTAAGATTGAACTAAGACAAATGGATTACAGCTATGCAGGATGCAAAGGCATCAGCACACTTACTGATGTGGTAGTTTAAAGTAGGCTAGTTCTATATAACTTCTGCAAAATTTAAGAAAGACTAGTTGGATCATTTTAAATATATACTGACAGTGCATGTTGCAATGTCATATTGTTTGACACACTCAGGACCCTTAACTTGTTTATTAATAAGCTTGTATTCACATCTTATCTCAAGCTCTTAAAATAATTTTCTCAGAAACGTTATCATCACAATCATGCCACACTTTCTCTCTTCTCACACCAGGCTACACTGATAAGAGCAGTCGTGCTCCAAATGCTCCTCCATTACAGGTCCAGGGCACTTTTCTTGATGCTTGAATTGATGAGATAATGATGTGTGTACAGATAGCAAGGGCTCTGAGTCAAACGGAGAGCTGCAAGGTCTGGCAAACTGTTTGCAGAAGAGCTGGGTGGGTCTATGCACCTGACCGGTTTTATTTTTTTCTTTGTCTGTCCCGGCGGCAATCAACCCAAGAGAGAGGGAGAGAGGGGGCGAGCGCTGGAGGTTGGAAGTAGAAGGGGTGGGGGGGCGTTTTGACACTTTCAAGGGTCCTTATCACATCCAGCTGTTTCGCATTTGGTCTTAAAATGTGTGCAGTTCTGGAGAAATCATTGAATCATGATTTTATTCACTTCATGACTACTCAACTCCCTGGAACAGGATCCTTAGTTTTCATCGCTTTCTCCGCTTCATCCTGCTCACTCGCCTGCCCTCATTCTCCCCTTTCGCTTTCCCTCCCTCTTTCATTACTGGCGCTCCTCACAGAACTGTTCTGAATCACCCCCCTCCGGCTGATCCTCAACACCGTCCGCTAGCCTACACCCCCAGCTCACGACGAGGGCCCCAGCTGTTTTTCATGCGGCAGAATACAGTTGTCTAAATGTTTATGCGAATAACTACCCTTTCTTACTGCATCCATCGACATTCAGTATCGGGAACGTTACTGCACGTTCTAATGCAGAAAGAGACGGCTCAAATAAACACAAGGGAAAACTTTTGTCTCTGTTTATGATAAACAAAAACACGTCTGTAGAAAAAAAACAACGGCTCTTTCCAAAGTTTCTGAATAGAAATTGTGAGTATGCAAACCGCAGAAACGTGAGGCGATAACCATGCTAGTAAATGTGAATGTACATTACACAATCCACTTCTCTCATTTTGCGAAATGAGAATAGAGGGGAGCGAGCAGCATATTTAAAAAGCCCCCACCAAACGGGAAAAATCCACTAAACTTGCTCTTGTGCGCTTGACATCATTTCAGGAAACCGCTCTGTCATTCACAGCCTGTCAATCGGCACAATGGCATATCACTTTGACCCAGCTCGCTCTCAACAATAAAGCAGAGGAGCAATTTCTATTTGAAACCGAAGCCCCCTGTTAAAGCGTTCCTTGAGTGGCATTGAGTTATGGCCTCGCAGCGGCTCAAATTTTCATTTACATTTCAGAGCCCGTGCCCTAAGCGTCCGTATCGTTTTACCAGGCCCTCAAATTATCACCCCATCTCGCCATGACAGGAACAAGCTCTCTTTGTGCTTTGCTAGTTGGGGAGTCGTGGCTGCCGATGTCTTCTTCCAAGTGTTTAGTTTGGAGCGTCCACGCCTCTGCCCCGGCTCCAGCGTTGAAACAGGCAAACCAAAGCGCTGATTATTACCCGACAAGATAGCGTATGTGTCTGCATATGAGTGGATGGATGACATACGACTTTCTGTTAGGACTTTGTTTTGACACTTCAGTTTATTTTCCTCTTCTTTTTTGCGTCATCGTTCCTAAATTTATGGTAGCCGAAAGGCCACAAGTTTTAAATACAATTCAGTAGCCTATAGCCAAATACCAAAACCAAAATGTAAACCGCTAAAACGTCCAACATTTCGGAGGCACAACATGTGCCTGATTTTAATCTGTCACTGATAGTCACACATGGATACACACACAAACATGCACCGTATCCGTGCGCACGCCCATGCACACACACACACACACACACACACACAGCTGGACAGCAGACTGCTCCGTCACTGCGCCCTGTTCCAGATTAGGTCAGATTTAATTAGCCTATCCAACCCCTTTTGGAGTGTCGGTTCTGCTTTAAAAAGTCATTAGTAAAGTAGAAGCCGCGGTACTGACGGGCTGCTCCCAACATTCACACCGAGAGGCCCTCCAGAATGTAACTGAATTGTACACACACACACACACACACACACACACACACGCATGCACTCAGTATTTAAAGAGAAACTAAACCATTCAGCAATGTTAAGAGGGGAGATTCACCAAAAATCACCCAGTACTGCCACATATTTCTTTGATTATATTTTCCACCTTCCTTTCTTAGTTTTGATGAATTCATTTCCTGCATAACACACAGCCACAAAAGTGCTTTCTTGTGAGACTTAAGTGACTTAAACACAAAAATGGCAATAACAAAAAAAAATGAACTTGTATTTTTCTACATTACAACCGTCAACCGTTTTTAATTGCTTTTAGTGAAATGAATGTATTTATTGCATGTCAAGTTGTTTTATAAGATTTTTGTATAAATTTCAATTGTGGATTCTTAAAATTATTTCTTTTAATTCCACTGTCTATGAGTGGATCGGGCTTTTATTTTTCTTAAAAGCCATTGTGAAAAAAATGTCATGTTTTGTTTATATCTACATTCTAAATCAACTTGGCAATAAAACGAATTGCATAATGGTTTCACAAAATCTGGTCTCTCCTTTCCAATTGTATTGTCATCTTTGGCCGAGGGCAATTTGATTAATGGCAAACACCACGGACCGTATTCTTTCTTCTCACGTGTAGTGAGAAAAGCAAAACTGCCAGTAAAGCATGAGAAGATTTGTATTGGTATGTGTGTGTGTGTGTGTGTGTGTGTGTGTGTGTGTGTGTGTGTGTGTGTGAGCACGGCAGTCGCTGAGGGATGGGCTATCTCGCCCCCAGTGCCTTTTAAACAAACAGCCATACGGCACACTGTGTACACTGCATGAAGGGCGAGCTTCATCATACTGAGTTACAAAGCCGTTTCACATACGGCAGACACTCTATGCAATTCACTAGGCTGATCATGTACTGTCTGCAGAGCCCAGGAGAAAGGAAGAGCAGAGCTTCAGGAAAACAAAGGGGAAAAAAACAAACAAAACACAAACACACACTGGAACTAACATACATGGATGTACGCACACATGCACACACACACACACAATGACAAACTCACACAATGACACACACACACACACACATTCTCTCTCTCTCACTCTCTCTCACACACACACACATTCTATCTCTTTCTCTCTCTCTCTCACACACACACACACACATTCTATCTCTCTCTCTCTCTCTCTCTCTCTCACACACACACACACACGTACAGTGAGCTCAAAAAATGAAATCATGTAAATTCAAGGAAATATCAAAATGTAATCACATCCAGAACACTGCCACGTTTTCCTCATTTGAAAATGAATAAGAGGGAGAGAGAGAGGGAGAGGGAGCATTTCTGAAAGCTGTAATGAAGTCATAAATCTCAAGAAAACAAGTAGGGGCAGACTCGGGAAGCCACTTCTAGGCAACACATTGTGTATAAGGGTGTGTGTGTGTGTGTGTGTTTGTGTGTGTGTGTGTGTTTGCCGGCGCATCAACAGGCCGAGAAGATAAACAGTACTCTGCAGTCCCCAGCGTCTGCCCCTCACACTCACACTCACACACTCACACACTCACACTCTCACACACACACACACACACACACACAGCCACATTCTGTCTCCCATTAGACACCATTTGGATGACTGAGACTAAGAGACCACCAGTCTGCAGCCTCCATGAAGGCTGTGTCCTCTTTTCACATATGGCTCCAGGCGCAGACATACCATGCCCAGTCCAGGACGGAGTCGTAGGGGTTGTGTGTGTGTGTGTGTGTGTGTGTGTGGGGGGGGGGGGGGCGGGGTGGCAGGCCGACGAGGCTAGCGGTGCCTCAGGGGTATGGACATTGCGGTCCATGTGCCCACAGGGCTGAAATGAAGATGGCCTCCAGGTCCAAAGAGGCAGGAATCCGCTGGCACCAGTCCCACTGCAAAATGCTAAAGGTCCTGGGCATTGGGTGTCAGGGTACGAAAGGTGCCCCAGGCAAGCCTGGTAATGTCAGGGGGCACAACAAGGTGGGTGCCATCTCTCATGCCTGCCTGCCAAGTACCTCCCAAAGCCAATCGTGCTGAGGGATGGGAGTCGTATATGGGCATGAAGCTGTCCCTGTCTCCCATGTGGACATGACTTTAAACCACAACCATACACCCCCACATCCACCTGTTATGATGTTTGTGTTCAGCTGTGCCCCATTCACTGGCAATATCAATTGACCAAATTAAGATGTTATGTGCCCTTAAATAAATGGTGGAAAGAAGTGGTGGGCAAAGTTTGTAAACAAGCAACGTTCTCGTGCATGAAGCACAGCTGTCGTGAGGCATGAGGAAGCACTGACCTGACTCATCAATGTTTGCATTTAAGATCTTGCCCACAGTGTTAACCCTTAAAGGTTCTAACAAAAGATTCCGTTCCGCAACAATTCAAGGTTCTAAAATTTTATGTTGAATTCAATGAACCCAGATATTCTTTAGAACATTAATTTCCCAACATTCCCGTCTCACCGGTGTGACGGTACACCTCTAGCAAATAGATTTTTTCTAGATCAGATTTCTTTGGGCATGTAAAAGGGCTACTATCCTAATCATTTAGTGTGACCATTGGGTGATGGGGCAGGCTGACTCCACCAGCTCAGCATGCTCCACAGCCCTGCCACATTGGGCAGGCACACCCTCATTGCACAAGGCCAAACTTCCCCTCTCCACCAGTCACTTGGCACAACACTAAGGCCCTCTCCGAGCACGCAGTAGCCTATCCATTTTCAGTCCACCTGCTCTGGGGCCAATTCTTGCCCCCACCCACATACCCACACACACACACACACACACACACACACACACACACACACACACACACACACACACACCCACACCCACACTCACACTCACACTCACACTCACACTCACACTCACACTCACACACCCACACACACGCACACGCACACACACACACACACACACACACACACACACACACACACACATTGCTACTCCATGGCAAAACGAAGTGGGAGGAAGAGACTCCATCGCGCGATGTGATCACATTGCTACTCCATGGCAAAACGAAGTGGGAGGAAGAGACTCCATTGCGCGATATGCGATCACACGATGAGATGAGTGTCGGCGCTGAGATGGCTCCCAGGTTTTTTCGGCTGAGGCTGGGCCCTTCCAGCGGCGGACACGGACCGAATGGAAAACAGCTGGAGCAGGGACTCTCCGCGCGCTCCGTGCCCAAGCCCTAAGTGAACTCTCCCAAGGCTTTCCAACTAAAGTCCTGTCTCTGCAAGCCGACTGCTTCTCCTTCCACACTTCTCCTAAACTCTCCTCGACTCTCAACTGTCGTCCCTGGTCTCAACTGTGCTTTTCCATCTCAAGCAAGGAGAGACGAGAGGGGAGGGAAAAAATAATTTAAAACGGGATTTTAGTTTTTTTTAAAACAACACACATACTGTACAAAATCGCCTGACATAAGTTATGACTCTTTCCACTTTTGCCAACTCACGAGTCCAGCATGTCTTGCACAGGAACGTCCTGGCCAAAGCGATTAGACTCTGACTTGAGAGATGAGGGGAGAGACGGAGAGGAGAGGAGAGGAGGAGAAGAGAGGAGAGGAGGAGGAGAGAGGAGAGGACAAGAGAGGAGGAGAGAGGAGAGGAGAGGAGGAGAGATGACAGGAGAGGAGGAGAGAGGAGAGGAGGTGAGAGGAGAGTACAGGAGAGGAGGAGAGAGGAGAGGAGGAGGAGAGAGGAGAGGACAGGAGAGGAGGAGAGAGGACAGGAGAGGAAGAGAGAGGAAAGGAGAGGAGAAGAGAGGAGAGAGTCCAGATCAGGTGCTGCACTCAGAGTCTGGGTGAAGTTAGAGGGTTAGAGTGGACCGAATACCAAGAACTGTGCAAGGAATGTTTGGCAGCGGTGATTCTGCATTATGCACCAGTGAGCTGCCTTCTGAAAAGTTGCGACAGGAGTGGCAAGTGGGGCAGTGTGGGTAGAAAAAAACGGAAGTTCAGGGGGTGCAGTTTTAACACCTAGGACTGCAGATAAAAATTGCCAGGCCTAATGTGTGTGTGTGTGTGTGTGTGTGTGTGTGTGTGTGTGTGTGTGTCTATGTACATGTGCATGTGTATGTGTATGTGTATGTGTGACACAGAGAGAGAGAGAGAGAGAGAGAGAGAGAGAGAGAGAGAGAGAGAGAGAGAGAGAGAGAGAGAGCAAGTTATTCTATCTTCATGAGATGATGCCACTTCCTGCTAGGAGATGATCAACACATATGTTGAAAGCCACCCTGATAGAACCACCCATCCTGTCCCAGCCCCCCCCCCCCCCCCCAACACACACACACACATACAACCACCCACTACACACACAACCACCCACTACACACACAGACACACATACAAGCACCCACTCCATACACACACACATACAATCACCCTCTCCACACCCACACACAAAAACCCACACTCATGAATAAAAACAAACATGCAACCACAAATACACACACTCATACAAACATACACACACAAACACAAAACAACAGCTTAGGCATTCAACTGTGTGCATCCACCCTTAGAGAAAAGAGAAGCAGGGCACACCCGAACCTGCAACACACACACACACACGGTCACAGAAATGTCACACCCCCACCCCGTTATACATCAAACACACCATCAAGCTTTCTCACAGGAAGTGCAACTGGCATGAGAGGCGAAAGGTACATTGCCACACATCCCCAAATGCAGGCAGGCACACATACACACACACACACACACACTCACCCACACACAAACACTCACTCATACAGAAACAGAGAGGCAGGCCAGGCTATGGCAGCAGCCGGGTTATGAATTAATGATGTGAAGATGCTGGAAGAGGCACGGCAGTGACGGAGGCGGAATAGTAATGAGTGGAGCTTCAGTGCCAGTGCCAGCACCAGCAGAGAACAAGCCCAGACTGGGGTCACGCCACTGGGGCAGGAGCTACAGGGGGTGGCCCTGGGAAGGAGTGGAAGGAGGAGGAAGGGGAGGATGAAAAGAAGGAGAAGAAGAGGAAGAGGAGGAGGAAGAAGAAAATGAAGAAGATGAAGAAGAAGAAAAAGAAGAAGAAAATGAAGAAGAAGAATGGAAGGCGACCACTGATCTCAAAAAGAATTATTCTTTTTGGAGACATTGAGAGAAAATGTGTGAGACCGAAGTGTAAAA
>NW_027468598.1:12758202-12770702 GCF_046254945.1 Alosa pseudoharengus | reverse complement strand
GTCCCGCACGCGCGCCAGAGTCACCTCTTCTTGTTGTGACTGTGAGAGCTGCTCGGGGGTCTCTCTCCCCACTGCACCTTTTTCTCCCTTTCAACCCCCTCTGGCCTGCACTGGGGTTCACGACCTCGGCGAGTTCAAACAGGGACAGTGAGAGACGGGCTTCTCTGAGAGAGAGAGAAAGAGAGAGAGAGGAAGAGAGAGAGAGAGAGAGAGAGAGAGAGCGCATTCCACACATAGCACCAATACACAGGAGAGTTCGCTTCTGCGACTGGGAAGTTCTGTGGAATATGGAAATTACACTGCGTTTACTGTAACTCTGCTTTACTTTCAGATTTGACAGCGAGGTTTAAGTGTCAGTGGGACTGGGGGGAAAGAGAGGGGGAGTGGGGGGGGGGCAGAAAGAGGTTACCGGCCAGCCAGAGGGCTGAGATAGGAAGTGCAAGTGGAGAACGAGCCAGTGAGCTTCAGGGGTGTGTTAGTGTGTTAGTGTGTGTGTGTGTGTGTGTGTGTGTGTGTGTGTGTGTGTGTACTGTATGTGTGTCCGTGTGTGCGCGCGTGTCAATGAGAGAGGAAGAGTGAGTGTGAGCGTGCGTGTCTTTCTCTCTCTCTCTCTATCTCTCCTTGTCTCACTCATACATGCACATACATGCACATACACAAAGCCAGAAGGTGAGAGTGTGAGAGAGATAAAGAAACAAAGCAAGGAGGCGAGAGAGCATGTGTGTGTGTGTGTGTGTGTGTGTGTGTGTGTGTGTGTGTGTGTGTGTGTGTGTGTGTGTGTGTGTGTGTGTGTGTGTGTGTGTGTGTGTGTGTGCGCACAGTGTGAGGGGGTCTTGGGAAAGTGAAACTAGGCTCGTCACCGTACAGGAAGCCCCTGATTAGCGCTAACGAGAACTGCAGGCCGTATTAATGCAACCACACACCTCTCCACCCCTCTCCCTCTCCTGCCATCTGCAGAGCCGGCACTCGCTGCCAGACATCATAAACCCACCCAGAGCCCGCAGATACACACCAGAGCCCGACCTGCAGGGAGTAGGGCAACGAGCGTGTGTGTGTGTGTGGGGGCTCTGCACTGTATGCACACACGTACACACTCTATTGCTTTCTGTTTCTCTCTCTCTCTCTCTCTCTCTCTCACACACACACACACACACACACTCACTCTATCTCACATATTCACCCAATCCATCTCTTTTCATCCAACTCGCATACACATGCATAAGGCACACACATACACACACACACATATACATACACATACCGCAGTACGTCAAACTCCAGTATCCCGTCAAACGCTGACGCCCACAAGTGCACACACATCTCAGATGAGTGCACTGCGCTCCATACTTGATCACACGGAGGAGTTGGGGTTTCTCCTGCGTGACATGGGAACAAAGCAATCGGGCCTGATTTGAATATGCAACAGCCTGTCGAGGGGAGATCAAAAGAATGGGAAAATGAGGAGAAAAAGAGAAAAGAGAGGGAGCATGGAGGTATGGAAAGAGTGAGATAGGGGGAAACGCTCTCTTAGTACACACACACAAACACACACACACACACACATACACACAGGCACACACACACACATTATTAACTGTTCTCACAGATGGACAGGCAGGGCGTTCTCACATTGAGACATGGATAGCCTCTCACATTTCTTCCCTTCACCCACCCACACACCCATTACACACACACACACACGCACACACACACACACACACACACACACACACTCACACACACTCACACACACACATTAACATGTGTTTCACATTCAAGAGAGTCCATGTGGAAACCTTGCAGCCCACCTTTTACAAACCGGGCCCGCGGCCCTCCTCTGCTCTCCCCCTCGCGGGTGCACTGCGGCTGGGCTGGGCTGGGTCCGGCTCCACAGGAACACGGTGGGAAGCAGCGCAAGTGGGCCGCTGACCTCTGGGGAGAGGTGCACTCACTCACTCACTCATATCCAAACAAGGATGGACCGAGCAGCACCACCCTCACCCGCACAGTCCAGCACCACCTAGACAACCCCCACCACTTTACAGTGCTGCGTTATGTTAGAACCTGCACTGCGCAAAGTGTCTGCCTGGTGGTCACACAGCACAGTGTGTGCGTGTGTGTGCGTGTGCGTGTGTGTGTGCGTGTGTGCGTGTGTGTGTGTGTGTGCGTGTGTGTGTGTGTGTGTGTGCGCGTGTGTGTGTGTGTGTGCATGTGTGTGGTGTGTGCGTGTGTGTGTGTGTTACAGGGATGTGGAAGTAATTGAGTGAGGAACGCATGCAGGCTTTATGAGTTATAAAGGCGGCCGCTGGAGTTCCCTATTGCTTATTTGAAACAGTCAGCTACCGAATGGAGTAGGGATGTGAAAATCACTGAACAATGAGGAGAGACGCAAATGTGTGTGTGTGTGTGTGTGTGTGTGCATGCGTGCGGGTGTGTGCACGTGTGTGTATGTGTACACGAGAGAGAACGTGAGCTTACGAACCGCAGGACACAGTAAAAAAATAAGAGAATGAGAGAGAGGGGAGTAAGAGAGGGAACGAGAAGAGAAAGAAAAGAGAGGGAACGAGAAGAGAAAGAGAATCAGGGTTTTATATCACAGCATCGGACGGATGAACAGCAGACAGTATCCCAGATCCACAAAAGCGTCAACTGGATAGAGAGATTGAAGGATAGGTGCACAGAGAGGGAAAAAAGAGCGAAAGAGGACAATTTGGAAGAGTGGAGGAGAGAAGAGCTGAGTGGCTGAGTGAACGAGTTAAACAGGACAGAGAGATGAAACTCATAGCTGTGGGAAAAGAGGTGTACATCTTTAATTACATGATTACATAAGCTTGGGGTGTGTGCGCACTGTTTGCACCAGAGAGAGCGAGGGAGACAATGGAAGAAGGAGTTGTGCGTGGGTGTTTGTGTGTGTGCGAGCATGCGTGTGTGTGTGTGTGTGTGTGTGAGGGGGTCTTCTAACAACAGTTTACCCAGCTGGAAAACTGCGAGACCCAGACAGCGCTCTGATGTCACCCCTACGTCTCTCTCCCCTGTGCCCCCTCGCCCCCCCGCCCCCCGCCCCCGCTCCTGCCCCGGCCCTTCTCTAACTCCCTCACTTCCTGCCCCTGGAGCGCGGTGATGTCACTCTCCAGCTGGGGATGTCACGTCCACCCGAAGCCCAGGCCTCCCCGAGCATCCCGCCTACATCCCCCACCCCCCCTCTCTCTCGTACGCGCCTCCAGTGGCCAACGTCCCCCTGTGGCCTGGGACTGTCCGGCAGGCACGTACCCCACAGACAGACAGGCAGCCGGATGGACGGAAAGACACCCAGACGGACAGATGCACGCGTCCGCTACATGTACACACACATTCCTGGAGGTTTTGGAGGTGTGATATCATCTTGCGTTAGTCCGAAACAGCTCTACCATATGGGCACGCCGCACCATTGTCCGATTCCCACCTACTCGGAGATAAGATCAGATAACATGCGGGCCCAAAATAACCGCATCGGAGCGGCTCAAGAGTGTGATTGATGTGTCTTACATACTCCGACTGCCACATCGAGGACTATGACTGACAAAGCTCCACTGACTCATATCACCAGCACTAACAAAAGAAAAACAAACTTTTTTTTTTTAATCGCTGCAGTTTCATCTCCGAGATTTCTTCTAGAGCAGCAACAGAAAAAAACCACTGTAAAACCATAGAGAACATGGAACAGTGGTCTTGATTCCCATGACTTAGGGGAATTGAATTCACTGACGTAGCTGCTTTTTAAGTGATCTTAAGAGCAGCTGTCATGATTGTGACGAGACAGATGACAGATTTATGTACTGTCGGTAGTGTGAGTGTGGAGATGGCAGAGAGAGAGACTCCGGGAGCCGCTGCTTGCTGATGCGGACTTGTGGTTAACTCAGAGATGAACGAGGTGAGGGAGGACGAGTGGAGGAGCATTCCCTCGTTATTATGCTCATCCATGGAGACGATATTTTGCTCTCCCTCTCCCTTTCTCTCTCTCTCCTCACACACACACACCCTTTTAGATAGATAGATAGATAGATAGATACTTTATTCATCCCGATGGAAATTGTAGGCATCCAGTAGCTTTGACAACCATAACACAACACACACACATACACACATATATCTCACATACATAGATAGATAGATAGATAGATAGATACTTTATTGATCCCCAGGGGAAATAAATAAACATCACTCACAGAAATGTAAAGAGTTAACACTTTTTTCATACAGATTTCATACAGAACAATTTTTTCATACAAATTTCAATGACAAATTTGTCCTTAGGACTCCCTCGAAAATGAGATGTCGCATCTCAAGGGGTTATCCTCGAAATAAATAAATAAATAAATAAAATAAACAATTTGTGAAGTAATTACAAAGGTCTGGTATGGACTGACCGTGTGATGCAATGACAATGATAAGGTGTCATGGTAGACTGTGTGCAATGGTGGTAGTGCAAAAGTGAACAATGATAAGGTGTCATGGTAGACTGTGTGCAATGGTGGTAGTGCAAAAGTGAACAATGATAAGGTGTCATGGTAGAGTGTGTGCAATGGTGGTAGTGCAAAAGTGAACAATGATAAGGTGTCATGGTAGAGTGTGTGCAATGGTGGTCGTGCAAAAGTGAACAATGATAAGGTGTCATGGTAAAGTGTGTGCAATGGTGGTAGTGCAAAAGTGAACAGTGTGACTGTGTGTATGTGTCTCAGTTTTCTGTGACTGTCACTTAATGTTTGTCATCCTCCCTCTATGTTTGTCTTTCTCTCTCTCTCTAACTTATTCTCCTTCCCTCGTTCGCTCTCTTTCTATTCGTCTCTCTCCTGTCTTCCCAGACTTTTATTGGAGCTGACACGTTTTTTAAACTCATTAACAGTGAGTGGCACAGAACTCCACACAGCTGGGACAATGTGGTTCTCCGGCTCTGTTTCGCTCTCTCACTGGCCTGCTCCCCAGTCCTGTCTTCCTCCCTTCCTCTCCCTCTCTCTCGATCTTGCTCTCCCTCTTTCTTTCTCTCTCTCTCTTCCTCTCTCTCTCTCTCTCTCTCTCTCGCTGTCTCTCTGCTTTCATTCTCAACACGGCTTCGCTCGCAAAATCATTCATCACTTGCAAATTGATTCCCTCATGATTCCCCTAAATGCATCCACCATCTCACCGCAGCTCTCTCTATCTCACACTCACACACTCTTTCTCTCCTCTACTTTCTCACCCCTGCTCTCTCTCTTTTTCTCTCTCTCTCTTTCTCTTTCTTCCTTTGGACGCGGTGAACTCGCAACCTTTCACAGGGGCGAACTCGAGCCAGCCCGTTGTCCCGTTCGCCTGCAAATTCAGTCAGTCACTCACAATCCCCCCGCTCGCTTGCAAAACAAATCTGTCCCAGTCATTCAGTGCAGACTCATTCACCGTAAAACCATTCATTCCTAACATCATTCACTCCCAAATCCATTCTCAGCTCCAAGACTGAGAGAGAGAGAGAGAGAGGGGGAGAGACAGAGAGTGAGGGTGAGAGAGGGAGGGAGAGAGAGAGAGTTAGAGAGGGAGAGAGAGAGGGAGAGAAAGGGGTGGACGAAAGGAGGGAACAAGGGGAAGACACAGGCAGGGGTTGACAGAGAAGGGGGTGGGTGGAAGAGAGAGAGGGAGGGAGAGAAAGAGAGAGAAAAAGAGAGAGAGGTCTGTGCCCCCCACCCACACACACTGTACGTGCAGGACAGCAGGACCCCCCTGTTGGAAACTGAACACCCTGATCTCCCTCCCCACAGGCATCCCCTCTTCCTCGGCCCTGAACCCACCCTGTCCCCTGCTGGCCACTGTCCTTCCCTGAACACACACACACACACACGCACCCCCCCCCCACACACACACACACACGCTCATACACACAGGCAGTGACATTTTCTCACACACATACACACACACACACACGTACACACACACACACAGAGCACACTATGCAAACATTGGCTGACATGGGATTACGTTTCACTGACGGACACACAGAACACCCCATCCTTCTCAAAACACACAGACATACACACACTTCCATCTTGGAAGAAAACAAGAATACAAGCACACACACACACTCGCAAAGCAAAAAAAAAACTATTAACCACACTCAACACACAGGAAGACATGAAGGGGGGAAAAAAACCTTCGCCAAAACGTCGCCAAAACCAGAATCCCGTGGTATCCACTACAATTTCCATATTTTCCTGTGACATACAAGAGGCATCCAGTCCAAGTCCACATGGTTCTCTCGCTCTCTCTCTCTGGCTCTCTCTCTCTCTCTCTCTCTTTCTCTCTCTCTCCTCTACCTGATTGTCTGCTTGTTTTCCCTGGCGACTCCCTGCTTCCGTTCCCAGGCTGGGAGGTGGGAGCACTGCCACAGCACATACTTTCCACCCCTGAAGGCCAGCGACAGCAGCAGCAGCAGCAGCAGCACTGCCACCACCACAACCAGCAGCAGCAGCAGCAGCAGCAGCACTGCCACCACCACAACCAGCAGCAGCAGCAGCACTGCCACCACCACAACCAGCAGCAGCAGCAGCAGCAGCAGCAGCAGCACTGCCACCACCACAACCAGCAGCAGCAGCAGCAGCAGCACTGCCACCACCACAACCAGCAGCAGCAGCAGCAGCAGCAGCACTGCCACCACCACAACCAGCAGCAGCAGCAGCACTGCCACCACCACAACCAGCAGCAGCAGCAGCAGCAGCAGCAGCAGCAGCAGCACTGCCACCACCACAACCAGCAGCAGCAGCACTGCCACCACCACAACCAGCAGCAGCAGCAGCACTGCCACCACCACAACCAGCAGCAGCAGCAGCAGCAGCACTGCCACCACCACAACCAGCAGCAGCAGCAGCACTGCCACCACCACAACCAGCAGCAGCAGCAGCAGCAGCAGCACTGCCACCACCACAACCAGCAGCAGCAGCAGCAGCAGCAGCACCAGAGAGCAGCAGCAGCCGCAGCAGCCGGTAGCGGTGTCTCCATCCAGTCCACACGGTCTGCCAGGAAGCCCGTCAGCGCCGTGATTAGCCTGCAGTGGGCAGCCCCCGCCCGGGCAGCCTCGCTGACGCTGTCGCTGAGGGAGGTGGACGGACAGGGCGTACTCGTTACAGGAGGGTGAGCCTCTGTGTTAAGTGTTACGGAGTGCTGATCGCGATGATCACCTGTCAGGCAGTGGGATTGGTAAGGGGCAGGTAGAGGGGCTGGAAGGTGATAAGATGACATTTCTGTCACTTTGTGCAGAAAAATAAAATAAAATAAAACAAATATACAAACAACAAAAAATAAAATAAAATCAACAAATATAAACTCAATAACAAAAACAACAACCCCTATGATAATAATTATAAGGTTATGATAATGATATAATAAAAAATGTAAATGGTGTAATTACACCACGTCAAAATGTCTGATGGTTTTCAAAGTGTGGTAATACTGTTACCTGGCTGTGACCTTAAAATAAGTCAAGGTCATCTAAAAAGATCTCAAAGAAAAGTACACAGCGACATGAAGTCCATTTGTATTGTTTCCATATGTTAGGTATTTTGAACAAGTCAGATGACTGTCTTTGTCCCCCTTCCTCTCTCTCTCTCTCTCTCTCACCTTCTACCCCTGAGTACATACAGACATCACTGCTATGCTCGATCAGTGAAAAACCCCTATTCAAAACGTATGTCTATACCATACACCTCCCCCTTCTCAGTTAACCTCACTGGAAAGTCATAAGGGTCTCCTCTCCTGCCTGTGGTAGTGCAGCGGTAGTCTGCAGTCATTTCAGCGATGACAGAACCAACCATCACTGGGGCCCTCTGCTCAGAAGGTGAGCTCCATCCCATCGAACCAGGTGCTCATGACCTTCCCTTGGGGGGTGGGGAGGGTTGTTGAGGTGGTTGAGTGACATCGAGAGGGGGGTTATGAGCTAGTTTCCTCCTCTTCGGAAACCCCAGCTGTGGATGTGGGGTTGGGGGAGGGGGAGGGGGGGTTCGGATAGGGGGACTCTTTGGGTGTCGACACTGAGGTGAACCCAAACAGCGGCTGGCAGGCGGCGGTGTTACTCATGTTTTATATGAACCGAGTGTAATGGTAATCCCTCTCAGATCTCATAATGGAGGTGCGGTACCCATTTCCACATTCTGAGGGAGGTTGGGGGTGGGGGGGTGGTGCAGAGACGTTTTTATGTCAGCCCAGTAATCATGTGCAGCATGCAAGAGCCGTAAGCCCTGATCTGCGGCGCGGTGCGGCCCGCTCCGCTCTACTCCAGAGCTCAAAACCATCTGCGGGAGCCAATAAAAGGGACACGGGCAGGGCGTGTTATTAGCCACGGGGTGCGCTAGCCCCGGCTACGAGTGGCTACGAGCGCTATCGGAAAAACAGATCTGATCGGTCACCCCAACGCTTTTTGATCCGTGGGGCCTTTTCGGGGTATACATGTATGTGTGTGTGTGTGTGTGTGTGTGCCTCCCCTCTGTACTCAACAGCACTAGATCCAGCGTAAGGCCTACCAGAGCTCTACTACATGACTACATATGACTAATACTACATGTGGGGGGTATCGCACCGAGCCGACCGCAGAAACATCCAGAAACCATCTGCACATTGGCCGTGTGTGGTCAGCGCCGGAGTGAAGCGCTAATGACAGGACTCGCGAATCGAAGTTGACTGCGTGCCATCTGACAGACTTTTTGCAGGCTGCGGCGCCTGAAAAGACGTGAAAACAGAGTCCACTCGCGTCCACTCAGGCACTTAAAGGGTCAAAGGGAGGGAGAGAGGGGAGATTACAGTGCACAGAGTGTGGCTGAAGTGCACTGCTGCCCCCTCACCCCTCCACCCTAGCAACAACCGCCCCCACCACAACGCCCCCCCCCACCCCCCGCCCTGAGCTGGCAGAGGGGAGTTGGCTTGTGCAGGTCACAGCCGAGATGTCACATCCTTATTAGATTACGTGGCAGGCCAATCAGCACGCGGGTTCTGAGTTCTGTGAGCGGAGACAGAACGCTCTCTGTGGCATCCAGTGCAGGGCAGGAAGTTGCCAGTCTCTGGGAGATTAAGTCTGCTTCCTCTCCCCGCAGAAACCTCGCTGTGACCCTGTGACCTTGTAACCTTCGCTCTCGGCATGGCAGCTCTCCAGCACAAGGGCTTTGGAGGCACGGGCACACAGAGAGGGCACTTACACAAGTCCATAAACACACACACACACACACAAACACACACACACACACACACACACACACACGCACACACACACAAACATAAGCGCACATACAGATGTAAATGCCAACACATGTGCACTCATTGTACAGACACAGTAATTATGAAATTTACACTAAACAATAGGGTTTAGGGCTTATAGACAACAGAGCTAAATATTTTGAAAACAAGTATGCATAAAAGGTAGAAATACAGGACAAGCACATGCAGGCACAAAAGCACATAAACGTACATACATATAAGAACAATAACACGATCACAAACTCACGTTCCCACGGAAACAAAAGCTGACCGTGCATACTGGGCAAGCCGAACACGCATATTATGCATACGTGGACACCAGCTCTCGCCCACGCACACACACACATGCATGCATAAAAACCAGCGGACAAAACCTCAGTGAACTCTCTTTGCAAACACACACGCGCGCGCACACACACATGCACACACGCATGCACCCGCACGCACGCGCACACACACACGCACACACACACACACACACACACGCATCCACACAAACAAAATACATCTCCCTCCCCTCCCTGACACTTCAGTTCGATTACAAAACAATATGGTCTTTCCTGGCACCACGCAGGAATGTATTGTTAAAGCATTCAGCAGACACAGGGAGACCATGAATTAAAATGTCAATAGAGTATCCATATCCAGCATGCTCTCAGCCTACACCCCCAGCCCCCAATCTCTTCCCCCACTTGCACCCCCAAACAAATTGTGGCAGTAATTTTTCCCTCTCAGTGAGTTTTACGAGCAGTAATGTGAAGCACCTGTAGCGACACTGGGGCCAGACGAGGGCTGCGGGAGTCTGTCTGTGACCTGGCTCTGACGTCCCTCCGCTGCACGCTGATCACTGCCCGGGCCGGCAGCCCGCCGGTGCACACATCACATGCAGCACAGCACAGCACAGCACAGCACAGCACAGCACAGCACGGAGCATAGATGCAGCACAGCACAGATATAGTGCACTACAGCACAGCACAGATATAGTGCACTACAGCACAGCACAGATATAGTGCACTACAGCACAGCACAGATATAATGCACTACAGCACAGCACAGAGAACAGATGCAGCACAGCATAGATATAGTGCACTACAGCACAGAGAATAGATGCAGCAAAGTATAGATATAGTGCACTACAGCACAGCACAGAGAATAGATGCAGCAAAGCATATAGTGCACTACAGCACAGCACAGATAACAGATGCAGCACAGCATAGATATAGTGCACTACAGCACAGCACAGATAACAGATGCAGCACAGCATAGATATAGTGCACTACACCACAGCACAGAGAATAGATGTAGCACAGCATTGATAATATATTGCCGTTTTTGCCCATTGCTTGAACACTTTCAAGGCAATGGGCAGCCGTGGCCTAGTGGTTGGCACTTCGGACCTGTTACCGGCGAACCCCGACCAGTAGGCACGACTGAAGTGCCCTTGAGCAAGGCACCTAACCCCTCACTGCTCCCCGAGCGCCGCTGTTGATGCAGGCAGCTCACTGCACCGGGATTAGTATGTGCTTCACCTCACTGTGTGCTGTGTGTGTTTCACTAATTCACGGATTGGGATAAATGCAGAGACCAAATTTCCCTCATGGGACCAAAAAAGTATTTATACTTATACTTATACTATACTTTTTGCAAAACTCGGCTCATTGTGTCAAAACTTTACACATAAGCACAAAAGACACAACACTGGGAAATAAACCATTCACATCTATGTCGAATTGAAACACTTGATAGCAATTATTTTAGGGTTTCAAAACTACTTTTAGTTAGCCATGTGGCCCCTCTTGGCATTAAACAGAGGCACCCTCCCCTCCCCCAATGAAATGCTAATGTACTGGTTCCAAGGGCTATCAGATCCACAAGACAAAGGATGTTTCCTTGCTATAATGTATCCATGTGTCATGAAATGTAAATATATTCATGTTTGGTATCATTGTAATAGTCTCAGTACAAGGATTGTAATGATTTGATTGTGAGAATGTTTGGAACATTCTATAAAGGATATTTCTGATATATAAGATATCTCTCCTCATGCTATTCAGATAGGTGTGAAGTAGGTGTGAGTAGGTGTGTCTGATGCCATCTGGAGAACCAACCACATGGGATTGTTTTGCCGCCAATTCTTTCTTTGTTTAACCCATACAAAAGTGACTAACTTGCATTGTTTGTCAGAAGAATAAGAACAAGATGGAGAACTGAGGAAGAGAGGGAGAGGTTGATCCAACAGAGTCTACATAGACCATAGACCATTTTTTACCCTCTCTGCTTGTAACCGAATAAACCTGATTCCTTAGTGTTCCTGAAGTTTGCCAGTCTAAGTTAATATTAAGTAATTATTCACCACAATTACTTTCACACTGCTATCAAAACCTAACAATCCTTTGTCAAAATGTCACTCTGATGACAAAATGATACACACTTGCATCATATGAATACACTTTCAGATTAGCAGCAACACACTAGTGTACTTTATTTAAAGCAACACTAAAGAACTTTTCCTCTGTCGCACGCACGCAATTTGATTATCCAACGGCTTTGTAAATAACGATGTCCATAGACAAGGTAGAATATGTTGCATGATTTTATGAAAGTAGGCTACGATGTATTGCGACATCATGCAAGTCAAATTTGTAGTTTCTTATGTCTCATTCCATCGAACTACAGATCCGCTACCCGATCTGGCAAATTTACAGTGCGGTTATAGCCGATAGAGGACCGCAAACGAATGCAGAAGTGCCGTTCACCCTGTTACGAGTTGATGAACCACGGAAACAATTTTGGAAACATTATTTTAAGGTACAAAAAACTCTTTGGTGTTGCTTTAAAGGGACACCAGGCAAGCCTGATGCGTTTTCTCTACGAAACTCCCCCTCGCTCGGTCTGAAGCTCTTTTCCTTTTCTTTGCATCTTCCGTCAAGGGTTTTCGCTGCTTTTTCGCCGGCTCTGCCATTATACACACGTTTGCAACAATCGCTAGCGTTTCGTTAGCCTCCCTCTGTGCTGTGGATGCAGGATGGAAACTGAAACTGCTTCGGTTGCCGGGTACGATACACTGAACTTGCAAGCGGGATATTCTTCCTACAGGCAGTAGGGGCGGGCAAGAGAGTCTTCATTCGCCCTGTAATGAGTCATAAAGTCTTTCATTTTCACTGCTTTCATTGAGTTTATCAGTTAGCATTCTGTGAAGCTCAATGGTGGCATTATACTGGGTGTAGCAAATGGCACACCCCAATAGGACTAGTTGG
>NW_027468598.1:12730702-12738202 GCF_046254945.1 Alosa pseudoharengus | reverse complement strand
GGCCAAGCGGAATGTGTCCATGTGAAAGAATCCTCCTCTTTTTTCCCCCAATTTTTCAACTCTCTCTCTCTCCACCCCTCCCTCTCCCTCTTCTCTCTCTCTCTCTCCCTCTTTTTTGCTACATTCCTCCAAAGTGCACAAAGGCAGAGGGAGAAAGCGACAGAATAAGAGAGAGAAGGAGAGAAAGGGAGGGAGAGAGAGAGAAGGAGGGAGGAAAGGAGGGAGAGAGGCTGTGCGAGGCCGGGAACACAGCACAGCGGCCGGGGGGATGTTTAGATAGGTGCAGGCTGCCACTAGGAAGTCCGGGCTCCAACATAAACACACCGCCACACAGCACAGCACAGCGCTCACAACTGTGGGAGAAATCTGCCCCGAGCCGCTAGACAGAGGGAGAAACGAGAGGGAGGGAACAAAGACAGAGAGAGAGAGAGAGAGAGAGAGAGAGAGAGAGAGGGAGTGAGACAGAGATGGGGAGTGGGGAGGATGGGTACACGGCCACTTTCAGATCCCTGTAGAATATATACACAGCTGACTTCAGTCTCAGTGCCTATTTCCTCTCTCTCTCTCCATCTTTCTTTCTCTCTCTCTCCATTTCTCTCCCCCTTTTCTCTCCCTCTCTCTGACTCTCTCTCTTTCTCTCTCTTTCTTTATCTGTGGGTCGGGTGACTAGGGCCAGCCGCAATAACTTTATCTCGATCTCAAATCTCAAATGAGTGCTCATATTTACACACACGCATGCACACACACACACACAGACACACACGTACGCTCCCTCTGTATATGCCGGCAAAGGCCAAAGGTCCATCTCCTTGTGACTGGACATTCCTTTGGAGTCTGCAGGGGAAATGAGTGCAGAGCCACACGACACAGACACAAAGTCACAGACACACAGTCACAGACACAAAAACACAGATACACAGACACACATACTAGGGCTGTCACTTTACGTTCGAAAATCGATTGCACAATCGATTGGACCAAACAACACAAGTTTCGAAAACTAAAATAGGGAATCGATTTTAACCAAATATGTACCCTATTAATTTTAAACGAATTAAACAAAAAAAAAGGATAGATATATAGGCAAGAATATAAGAATATAAAAGAATTTCGAAGTGCAGTAAGCATTGCGAAAGCTAAAAAGAAAATTCCCACCAATTTTGCGCACTGGAAACAGCTGTTTCAATCAGCTGCTGTGCTGCTTGTGTTTTGCCAAAAAATGGAGGACAACGCGATCAACCTGTGCGACATGAGAGAGACGAGTGATAGGCCCTAATAACTTGAGTTCGATGTGGAAGTAGGCCTACTTCGGATTTTTGGTATATCAAACTATGGAGAAGAACAAAGCGGTAGGCTATGCAAACTGTGCAATCGAGTTCTACGTAGGCGAAATTTGTTTGACATTTCTAATCGTAAACACAGACACAGGTACGTTGAAGCCTGCAGCAGTACTGCAGGCACGAAACTTCATTCCCATTTTAGAAACTACAAAAATCGTTTTCGGACCAAACTGTTATAGGAACCAAGGCTTTGAACCGGTTCACGGAACGAAAACGAAAACCAGAAACTTTTGATGTTTTGCTAGGAACAGAAACAAAACCAGAAACTTTACATTTTTTTATGTTCCGTAACAGAACCGCTTATCTAAAATAATGGTAACCGGTTAATACCGGGGTTTTTTTCCGTTCTATGACAAGATTTCTGTGCAAAATGACTTGGTGAGGTTCACTTCCGATCGGGAGAAATGTAATAGAGAAGCTTGCCGCCAGCTGTACAGGCAGAATCTTTTTTCATTTTCCTTCTGGGGCCTGACAAGGTTTTGGGCACTTGTTCATAAGTTTAATATTTACAATGGCAGCTATGCACACACCATTGTGGTTTTGTATTGTCTGATGACATAAGTGAGACAAAAATGCACTGATTGGGCAGCTACGTAGTCTACCATATTTCAGTTATTTGCACAGATTTAGCTATGTGAGTTGCACAGGCTTTTTGATGTATGCAGGAACTACAGTGATGCTTCTGTAATGCTTTCTGGTTTTGTATTGTTTGATGACATAAGAGAAACAAATGCACTGATTGGGCCCTGACCGGGTTTGGTCAATTGAAGTTCTCAATCTATGTAGCCAGGCCTATTTGTCATTTGCACCAATTGAGCTATGCAAGAAGTATAATGGATGTGTTCAGTTGTTTACCAATAAACAATATGGCAAAAATATTCCTTGTCTTAATTCATGTATAATATTGAAAAAAAAAATGTAGGCATGTCAAAATTACAGTTATGCCGCTTACATAATGTAGCCTAAAAAAAAGTAGGCATGTCAGAATTACAGTTATGCCGCTTACATAATGTAGCATAAAAAAAGTAGGCATGTCAGAATTACAGTTATGCTGCTTACATAATGTAGTCTATACTGTATGCTTTTTTAATGTTTGATGACAGGATAGAGACTTAAGGAAAATTATGTAGACTAACAATATAATTTTATAGTCCTAATGATCAGCTTAGTTATTTGTATGTCCCGCAGCTGACATGGAACATTATTAACCGGTTTGTTAACTTTTTTGTCCTAACCGGTTCAAGAACGTCAATTTTAGGAAAAGTTAAAATACTGTTTCTGTTCGGAACGAACCAATTGGGAAAAAATTCTGGTTCAAAGCCCTGATAGGAAGACAGTTATAGGAACTACATACAGGACAAGCAACTCCTAGAACTACACTATGCTTCCTCCTTCTCTAAGAGCTTAGACAAATAACACTGCTAACCATGTAACATGCTAAATGAGATGGTTACATTAGAATTCCCCCAAACATGTCCAATGAGAATAAACAAAACAAAAATAGAAAGTTCAACTGCAAGTGCTATATTGAATTATTGCATTCACCAACTGCGTCTTATTCATGTAAACATGACTACTGTTAGCAAGCATGACTACTGCTAGCTTGTGTCCATTAAATCAATCACAGCTGTATTAACCACAACATAAAAATCTCTTGTGTGTAGCTATAGTGACAGAGGACAGAGGTCATTCAAAACTTTGTGAAAAGCAGTAAATGTGTGTTGTGTTATTAACATTTTTCAGTGAGGTAGGCCCATGTCAACCACCCACCAATGGCGACTCACTGACATCATTTATTTCATTTGCCAACGTAGATTTCACTTGCATTTGGCAAGTGGTGGGTGCTAAGTTAGACTGTGAAATGATCCCTCGCTCTCTCCCTCGCCATCCATCAGTCTCTCTCTCTCTCTCTCTCTCTCTCTCTCTCTATCTCTCTATCTCTCTACTGCTCTTTGTCTCTTGCTGTCCCTCTCACCGCAATCCCTTTCTTTTCTCAGACGAATGTTCCCCAAGTGTGGTGACACATTGACTCCTGGACGGCACTCACACACACACATACACACACAAACACACACACACACACACACACACACACGTAGTCAGGCAGGCAGACGAGGGGACCATTAGTCTAGGAGACGTGTGCTCCAGGACTCACAGGCTCGCCGTTCTGCAGGCACCTGGGGAACGGCATAAAAATGGAAAAATGGCGTCCCGAAGCATGTTTAGTCTGCCTGCGCGCGGTGATAAGTCCCATGAACGGCCACAGACAGACGTGTGAAGGGCGAGACTGTCAGCCCCGCGCCGCTCACAGCCCGGCCTGCGGAAGATCCACTGCCATCACAGACAGAGAGCGAGGGAGGGAGGGAGCGAGGGAGCGAGGGAGGGAGGGAGAAATGAGGCGAAGAGAGCAGGAAGGCAAGATAAAGTAAAAGAAAGACTGCGCAAGAGATGCACGAAAAGACGGGAGTCCCCTTTAGTGTATTTCTTCATATCTGCCACGTATCAGTGTGCTGAGTGTCCATGGCCCGCTAATGAAATGTAAACTGTTATCAGCTCTGCAGCCAACCCTTGGGTTGGGATGGAAATGAGATACTAAAACCGAGACCGTGATTCACACATCCAGCTCCATCTTGCTGTGAGGTCACACAGACAAACAAACAAGCTGTCACACTCTCTAACAAGCCAGTAAATAGACAGACAGACAAACACACACACATACACACATACACACACACACACACACACAGACACACACACACACACACACACACACACAGACACATACTCCTGGTGAAGAGGGCTGAGGTACAGAACAGTGGTGCTGGGATGTGAGAGGGAGTGGACCCACACCCAGGCCCTCTGACACAACTCTCTGCCAGTAAACAGTCAGCCAGCCAGCACTTCCTGGAACAGCACCACCAAACAGCTGTGCGGCCCAGCGGCACCCACTCTCCCACATACTGTGGCCCTGTCACACACACACACACACACACAAACACACACACACACACACACACACACACACACACACACACACACACACACACACACACACACACACACACACACACACACACACACACACACACACACA
Source organism: Alosa pseudoharengus (assembly GCF_046254945.1). Taxonomy (NCBI): domain Eukaryota; kingdom Metazoa; phylum Chordata; class Actinopteri; order Clupeiformes; family Clupeidae; genus Alosa; species Alosa pseudoharengus. Next base: position 12,733,768 of record NW_027468598.1, on the reverse strand, counting down.
CCGAGAGAGAGAGAGAGAGATAGAGAGAGAGAGAGATCATATAATGAATTCACCAAAACAGGGATGTTCCTAGCAACTAATTCCCCCATTGATTAAACAGAAATTTAATTTAAGACTATAGTCAACAATAATTGAATAAATATGAATATCTGATTGGCCTACAAAACAGCTCTGAAACATACACACACACACACACACACACACACACACACACACACACACACACACACACACACACACACACACACACACACACAGATGATGACCTCTTAAGATTACCTTTAGAATTGGACACACACACACACACACCCACACAGTCACACACCTTCACCTTAAGACCCGCACAGTGTTTAATGGGAAAACCATCAAACATTTAATCCAAGTGCGCCATAAAGCAAAAAACAGTTATCTGATCTCTTACATACATATGTGTATTCAACGTCACATAAACATGCACCCACACACAAAAAACTCCATGGGAAGGCTGATTATCTATCTCGGTCCTGTGTATCAGTGATGTCTTCTCATGGTAGCTATCTGCCTATGACTGATGCACACCACCGTTCCCTCACTTTACTGAAGAGATAAGGGAGAGAGAGAGAGAGATAGAGAGAGAGAGAGAGAGAGAGAGAGAGAGCTCCTTTAATGTGTTTGCTCTGTGGTAGGCTGGAGGCTTGCTCTCAAACTATCTGTCTGTTCCGTATGGTTTGGCAGCACTACTTCCTTTTCAATGGTGATGGCATATCATAAAGCATATTGAACTGATCTGAATTGAATTGAATTGAATTGAGTTGAATTGAATTGACTTGCTGCAGAGGCTCCTATCCCAGTCTGGTGGCTGACAAGAGGCCTAACTTACACAGAAAAATGTGACCGTGTAATTTTTGCTTTCTTCTCCGCACAGCCGTTTGGTCTGTGATGTTGTGATGTTTTGGTGATGTTTGTGATGATGTGTGTAATGATGTTGTGTCCTTAATAATGACAAACACCCTCTCTCTCTTTATGTGTCACACACAAATGGAAACACACACACACACACACACACACACTTCATGGTGTGTGCTCGCTGCAAAGTCATAAAATGCTTACAAAACACAACACTCCGTGCACACACACAAATATCCGACCATGAAATGGAAGACACATGGCGATTAAGCGAAATGAGTCAGGCGGTGCTCTCTGCGCTGCTCGTTCCACCCATGGCCAGCCCTGCACTGCGCTGGTCTCATAGTAAGGCTGACACAGAGAAACCCCTTTACTGTCTCTCTCTCTCTCTCACACACACACACACACACACACACACAGACACACACATGAAATGACACCGTCACACAAACAGGTTGACGTATGGAAAGTGCAGCTGATCCACTGACACACTTTGACGTGCTGCTGGAGAGTGTGTGCGCAGGCCTCGGCTGGTCTGTGCGGTTTCCCAGAGCGCCGGCGTTTTAAATCAGCGTGGTTTACAGGGGCAGGCCACACCAGCACAAACAGCTAACAACCACCAGTAAACAATACACTCACACTCATGGGAAACCAGCACACTCATACAAACACACACACACACACACACACACACACACACAAGCACCCACATTAGAGCACACACACAAACACACATCTGTCATGAAAGATCACACAGAGACACACACATGCAAAGTCAACACAAACATTTACATAAGTAAACACAACACAGTCATCATGCAAACACAATAAACACACACTAAAACAGCCACATACACAAGCACAGTACAAGTTCATACACCGACTGACCAAGACACACACAATATACAGTATGCACTCAAGTCAAGCACACACACACACACACACACACATCCATATGGGACTTTGAAAGGCATGCAGGAATAATAACAGCTTAACAGCTGACAACGATGGCAGAGGGGATCGATTCTGGAGGCTGGAAAATGTGGGGGATTCAAGGCCATAAAGCCGGACCCCTCCAAGGACCCCGGGCCGAGGGCAGAGAGCCGAGGGCCGAGCCCAGACCTCTCTCTCTCTCTCTCTCTCTCTCTCTCTCTCTCTCTCTCTCCAATGGCCTTAGCAGATGCTGGACCTGGAATGCTGCAGGGCCTGCTGCTCTTGTAGCCCAGCACTAGAGTGGAGTTGCTCATCTTTATTTCCACTGTAGCACAGACACACACAACACAAACTACCAACCGCCCCCCCCCCCCCCCCCCCCCCGCCCACACACACACATACACGCACACATGTACAGACACAAACACACACATTTGCTGGCCTGTGTCACTGACAACCCAGCAAGAGCAAAAGCCATTACTAGCCAGGGTATGACGAAAGGGACACAGAGATACAAAGTGTTATTACACACACACACACACACACACACACACACACACACACACACACACACACACACACACACACACACAGACAGACACACACAGACACTCAAAAGGTGAGAAAGTGACACCCAGTCACACGCCTCTCCTAAATTCCCCTAAACACAATAAAGGTGTCCCTCGCACTCTGTAAACAGCGCTCTCTGGGAAAGTCTTCAGAGGGAAGGCGGCCCGTGACAGACGAGGGAGTCTCCTCCACCGCCGCGCAGGAATCTCAAGAGAGAGAGAGAAATGAAGCGCTCTGGTCCACCGACGGAGCCCATTAATATGCCAGCATCCATCCATCCTCATGGAGCGAGTGCAGAGAGAGAGAGAGAGACAGAGAGAGTGAGAGAGAGAGGGAGAGGGAGAGCCTGAGATTACCCAGTGACTGCAGGTTTACAATCCGTCAAAACAGGTACGGGGCGACGAGCTGCGCGCCATCTCACACCATGCCGCTTCGCCACGCCTCCCCTCACTCGCCAGCAGACGGACGGCGACCCAAGTTACCCCGCCCTCACCACGTCCACATATACTACAGAGGGGGCGCTGGAGGCTGCCTGGGCCTTTAGAAAAAAAATACAAAAATAAACGAGGAGACAATCTGTTCAGGTGACTGGAATATGTCTCACGCTGCATTCCGTCAGCACCTTCACACGCTCAGTCGAGTGTTGAGTCTGTCTTTGTGTGTGTGTGTGTGTGTGTG
>NW_027468598.1:12718202-12725702 GCF_046254945.1 Alosa pseudoharengus | reverse complement strand
GGAGGAGAAGAGAAGAAACAAAGAAAAAAAGAAGAAAAAAAATATAGAAAAAGAAAAAGAACAAAACAAATAATGGAGGTGATGTATGACATGCTTGCTTTCGTGAGGACTGCAAGTGCAATAATTTTTCAACGAAAATGTTTAGTATTTCACCCAACAGCTTACCGGGAACACATTACTGTAAATTTGTCTTCTTGAGGTGGGGGAGGTGGGGGTGGTGGTGGTGGTGATGTGTGATGTGTGTGTGTGTGTGTGTGTGTGTGTGTGTGTGTGTGTGTGTGTGTGTGTGTGTGCGCGCGCGTGTGTGTTTGTGTGTGTGTGTGCGTTTGTTTGTGTGTTTGTCTATGAGAGTGGTGACTAAGAGATACAGGGAAAAACTGTAATTAGTTTAGCATACAGTAAGTAGATAGCTCTCATTAGTATTCCGCTCACTTAAGTGTATGTGTGTGTGTGTGTGTGTGTGTGTGTGTGTGTGTGTGTGTGTGTGTGTGTGTGTGTGTGCGCGTGTGTGTGTGTTTGGACGTGTGGGACAGTGCATCGTATGGGGAAAAAAAATCTTTTCTTTGAAATTTGGTCAGGGCGGTTTGTGAACTTGGCTCAGGGCGAGAGTCGCGTTCGTTGTGCTGCCACGTTGTTTTGCCAGACTCTGAAAGGTGTTCCGCGGAGTCACACACGCTCGGAATGTGCAGCATGCAGGGGCTACCTCTCTTCGCACAGAAACGGAACACGCGAGGCTGTGTCCAGCCGCTTTTCTGACAATCAACACACACAGTCGCCGTGCACATGTGAGGATGTCTTTATAAGGTAAAAGGATAAGGTTTCCCCCCCACTATACTGTACGTACTCCCAGGCTTGTCTTTGCTGTCAAAATCTGCCTCTGCAGTCAGGGGGCCTATTGTGTGGCGCTCAACAGAGGACAGGTTCTGAAGCTGTGTGGGTCAGAGAGAAAATGAAAGAGAGCGAGTGAGAGAGAGAGAGAGAGAGAGAGAGGGAGCCAGCAAGAGAGAGAGATAGAGAGAAAGAGAGAGAGAGAGAGCGAGCGAGCGAGAGAGAGAGATAGAGAGAAAGAGAGAGAGAGAGTTTTAAGGGACACTGAGGCGGAGAGACAACCATGGACAGAGAGAGGAATACAAGAGGAGATAGTGGAGGAAAAAGCCCCCCACAGGCTGAACTTCAGTCAGAAACACACACACACATACACACTATCACACAATCACACATCCCTCCCCCCAACACACACACACACACATACTCACTATCACACAATCACACATCCCTCCCCCCAACACACACACACACACACACACACACACAATAACACATACACACATGCAAGGCTTGACCTGTGGCAGATCTTATGAATGGAAGGAAATTGTTTCCCAAAAAAGCAACATCTTAAAGCATGAGTAACTACAATAATACAATCAAGCGCTGCTTCCAGCCCCAATACAAGAGGAAGAGACCAGGCACAAGACAAAGAGAAAAAAAAGAAAGAGAGAGAGAGGGGGTGATAGAGGGACAAGAGAAAGAACGCGCGCAAGAAAGAGGGAGAACAAGAGAGGTTTATTTTATTAGACCTTAATAAATATCTGACAGATTTCCTCAGGAAATATCGCAGATCACATGTAAAATAGTTTAAGACTGATGTCAACTGCAGCAACATATGAAATCTATTACTGAGAAGCCACAGCAGGCACTGAGCGAGAGAGCGAGAGAGAAAGAGAGAGAGAGAGGGAGAGAGAAAAGGAGAGAAAGAGAGAGAGAGCACAGCACTGAAAGTCATGCCGAGAAAAAAAAATCTCACGGCCTTTCCAAATTCTTCGAGAGGTAAAAAAGTCAGCCAAGACACAAAATCAGAAAAAATAGAGGGGGTGGGGGGGGGGGCAGAAATGCACTCACACACACACACACACACACACACACATGCTCTCTCACACACACACACACACACACAAACGCTGAGCTCCACATCCTGCTGGGGCGCGGGCCAGCGGTGCGGAGAGTGCCCAGACATTGCTGCCAGCCACAGGGGAAGATGGGAGCTGGAAGATGGAGAGGCCTGGAGGCCCCGAGTACCCAGAGAACAATACCAGCTGCGGGGAGAGGGAGGGAGGGAGCGCCGCGGAGGTGGGGGGGGGCGAGGAAGTGAGTCCTCCGCATCCTGCACGGCCAGTAACCTGAGGCTGACAGCCCAATCAGGGCCGCAGAGTGGCTGCCAACAAGCACCCATCCCCTCGCTGCTTGCCCAGCTCACTCAATCAGTCTCTCTCTCTCTCTCTCTCTCTCTCTCTCTCTGTTTCTCTCTCTCTCACTCACTCACTCTATTTCTCTGTTCATCTCTGTCTGTCTCTCTCTCTCTGCTCCAGACTGCCTCACAGGGGGTAGGAGGAGGGAGGGGGGGGGCACGTGTCCCCAACTCTCCCCAGCTGTCCCCAGCTCTCCTCGGCTTGCCTTTGGGTCTGGGTCTGGGTTAGTGGATAAGGAGGCACTTTTTTGCGTGGTGGGGGTGGGGTGGCGTTGGGGGGGGGGGGGGGGGGGGGGGGTGTGGGGTTGCTGTCGGCGGGATCGGAGTGGATTGTTTGTTGTGTGTGAAGTGTGCCGTGCCAAAGTGTGAGGTTGATAATAAAACTCACGTTGTCACGGTTCTGCGAAGCGTCCCGGGGCGCGATGCTATCAGCGTGATGGACGGTCAAGTTCACGGCCGTAGACACAGACGCAGCCGTGGATGCGCTCGCTGGGTGGAAGTCAGGGCACATGAGAAGTGAAAATGGAGCAACTCGGGAAGGCTCGGCCTCTCTGATACACAAACATACACAGTGTACAGAACACATGTACATGTACAGCAAGGCACGCACACACGCACACACACACACACACGCACACGCACGCGCGCGCGCACACACACACACACACACACACACACACACACACACACACACACACACACACACACACACACACACACACACACACACACACACACACACACACACACTCTTACACACCCACACACATAGCACACACACACTGCGGTGGTTCCGTGTTTTGGCCAGGGGAACGCTCTGCCCCTGTGGTGCCAGTATGTCTCAGTGTGGCAGCCGAGAGCCTTTCAACCACCCTCACCCTCTCTCTCCCCACCGTGACCAAAACCGCAGGCCCATACCCACAAGCCAGAGAAACCTGGACTGATACCCATCTCACTCACACACACACACACACACACACACACACACTCACATCCAGAAAGAGCAAGACACACGAGAGAGAGAGAGAGAGGGAGAGAGAGAGAGAACAACCACACATACCAGAGAAAGGTAGCTCTGTGGAAAATGAGAACTTGAACTCGAAAATGAGGTTTCTGTTTTTTTTTTTTTTCTCAGGGCTTTTCTCTTTTTCCTCTTTTTCAATCTCCACTCCATCTAGGGGCACTGAGAGTTCAGTTAGGGCACGGCGAGGTGCGAAGGCCGCCCGGGGAGGGAGGGGTACTTCCCATATGAGTAAAACCCCCGACGGCTGACACGTCGCTCTGTGGTGACCGAGAGACGGTGACGCAGTCTGGGGCCGACACCTCTGCTCGCCTCGCCCTGGCATCGGCTGATCATGACTGTGTGTGGGCAGCCGAGGATCACTGCGTGATGCGTGCCATCTCATTGTGTGTGTGTGTGTGTGTGTGTGTGTGTGTGTGTGTGTGTGTGTGTATTAATTGTATCACAGCGGGAGCGATCGATCGGTATGAGTGTACACGGATGTGCGTGAGAAAATGCGAGACTCGCGCTGTGCGGCCGCGGCTACCGTACGCCTCAGCTCTCCTACTGGGTGCCCCTTTCCGAGAGTGAGAAGAAAAACGAGCGTTAATAAAAAAGTACGCTTCCGAAAAAAACCCCCAAAAAAACGAAGAAGTGTCTGTGCTCTGTGTGGCGTTGAAAAGGCGCGCGGATCCGCGAGGGAAACGACCCAGCGCTCGCGGGGGAAAGTGATGAGAAGCTGATGTTTGAGCCCAAAACAGGCCCTTATATGGAGCCCTGGAGCTGTTTTCTCTCTCCTTTCTCTCTCTCTCTCTCCTCTTTCTCCCTCCATCTCTCTCTCCCTCACACTAAAGCTCTGAAGTGCTGCTGCTCAGTTTGGATGGGAAGAGAACATCCTTCCAAGTCAACATATTTACATATTTTTGCTGCAGTGTGTGAGAGAGCGAGGATGTTTTCACGAAGACGGCCGGCCTGGCAGGAGAGTGGTCAGCATGGCTGGTCGGGGGGGGGGGGGGGGGGGGGGCAGCTGCTAATCCAACCCCCGCACCCCCCCCCCCCAAACTGCATCCCTCTCTCCCTCTTGTGCACTCACGTCCAGAGTGTTTCATCACCTTCTGTGGGGTTGTTTGGTGAAATAGCTCATGCATCTCTCATCTCATCGCGTGGTGTCCCAATCAGAACCACAACTGCACTAATCAACTGGGTTGTTATCTTGTGTGAGGGATTCTGTTCTTATGAAATAACTCATCACACACCCATGTGACTTGTATCCAAAGACAAATCACACACACAGGACCTTTCTTATCAGTTTTGTATCAACAGTACTCTGCCGTCTCCTCATGTGATGTATCACTACGGTGATCATGCAGAGTGACGCAACACAAAGGGCCACATGTTTTATGATGGTGCAGAACCAATACACACCTAGTGCATAATTATACACTGCAAAAAGGGCCAACATCAATAATAACAACAATAGTGTTGTGCGGTGCTGTGTGGTGTGGTCCGATGTTGGTATGGTGTTGTGCAGTGCAGTGTGGTGTGGTCTGATGTTACTATGGTGTTGTGCGGTGCGGTGTGGTGTAGTCCGATGTTGTATAGTGTTGTGCGGTGCTGTGTGGTGTGGTCCGATGTTGGTATGGTGTTGTGCGGTGCTGTGTGGTGTGGTGTGGTGTGGTCCGATGTTGGTATGGTGTTGTGCGGTGCTGTGTGGTGTGGTCCGATGTTGGTATGGTGTTGTACTGTGCAGTGTGGTGTGGTGTGGTCTGATGTTGGTATGGTGTTGTGCGGTGCTGTGTGGTGTGGTGTGGTGTGGTCCGATGTTGGTATGGTGTTGTGCGGTGCTGTGTGGTGTGGTGTGGCAATAATAACAACAATAATCCTTTAACACATAAGGATATTATAGTGCACACAATGCAATAAAAAGCCCTAAAGCTGGTCAGTCACATCTAAATAAACAAATAAGTAAAGCCAGTGATGGTCAGAAGTTGACTGGTGGGAATGTTACTGAAGTAATTGCAAATAGGTGTGAAAATGAGAGGATCTTTACACACATCTGTGCCAACGGCAGGTGAATCTGGTACTTTCACATGCGTGGTGGAAACAAAGAAACACACACACACACACACACACACACACACACACGCACAACCACCCACGTACACTCTCTCTCTCTCTTTCTCTCTCCCTGGTGGCGGTGCTGTGTAGTGTGGTCCGATGTTGGTATGGTGTTGTGCGGTGTGGTGTAGTTCGATGTTGGTATGGTGTTGTGCGGTGCTGTGTGGTGTGGTGTGGTCTGATGTTGGTATGGTGTTGTGCGGTGCTGTGTGGTGTGGTGTGGTCTGATGTTGGTATGGTGTTGTGCGGTGCTGTGTGGTGTGGTCTGATGTTGGTATGGTGTTTTGCGGTGCTGTGTGGTGTGATCCGATGTTGGTATGGTGTTGTGCGGTGTGGTGTGGTCCGATGTTGGTATGGTGTTGTGCGGTGCTATGTGGTGTGGTTCGATGTTGGTATGGTGTTGTGCGGTGCTGTGCTGTGTGGTGTGGTCTGATGTTGGTATGGTGTTGTGCGTTGCTCTGTGGTGTGGTGTGGTTCGATGTTGGTATGGTGTTGTGCGGTGCTGTGTGGTGTGGTCCAGTGTTGCTATGGGGTTGTGCGGTGTGGTGTGGTCCGATGTTGGTATGGTGTTGTGCGGTGCTATGTGGTGTGGTTCGATGTTGGTATGGTGTTGTGCGGTGCTGTGCTGTGTGGTGTGGTGTGGTCCGATGTTGGTATGGTGTTGTGCGTTGCTCTGTGGTGTGGTGTGGTTCGATGTTGGTATGGTGTTGTGCGGTGCTGTGTGGTGTGGTCCAGTGATGCTATGGGGTTGTGCGGTGCAGTGTGGTCCGATGTTGGTATGGTGTTGTGCAGTGCAGTGTGGTGTGGTCTGATGTTGCTATGGTGTTGTGCGGTGCGGTGTGGTGTAGTCCGATGTTGGTATGGTGTTGTGCGGTGCTGTGTGGTGTGGTGTGGTCTGATGTTGCTATGGTGTTGTGCGGTGCGGTACGATGTTGGTATGGTGTTGTGCGATGCTGGGTGGTGTGGTGTGGTCCGATGTTGGTATGGTGTTGTGCAGTGCAGTGCGGTGCTGTGTGGTGTGGTCTGATGTTGGTATGGTGTTGTGCGGTGCGGTGTGGTGTAGTTCGATGTTGGTATGGTGTTGTGCGGTGCTGTGTGGTGTGGTGCGGTCTGATGTTGGTATGGTGTTGTGCGGTGCTGTGTGGTGTGGTGTGGTCTGATGTTGGTATGGTGTTGTGCGGTGCTGTGTGGTGTGGTCTGATGTTGGTATGGTGTTGTGCGGTGCTGTGTGGTGTGGTCTGATGTTGGTATGGTGTTGGCGCAGCGCAGTGCCCCTCCTCTCCCGTCCCGTATCGCCCTGGCGGGCGGCACTCCGTGAACACAGCGGTGTGTTGCTCTTGGCAGAACTCTGCAGGCTGTCCCTGCGTGCCTCCAAACCCCAGCAGCCCCGGCTCTCACCCACTCCCGCACTCACTCACTCACTCACTCTCCCCCTACTCCCTACTGCAGCCAAAGAGCTCATTTCTCACATTTTCTCTCTCTCTCTACCTCTCTCTCACTCTTTTTATGTATCATTCAGACTCTGTGAGCAGCACTCAGGCAAAACGGCTCATGTACAGTACAGTCCAGAAAAACACAGGGAAATGGAAAGAGAGAGTGAGAGAAAGAGGGAGAGAGAGAGGGGGGGTAAGAATGAATGGCTGGTATGAGAAAATGAGAGAAACTGAACAGAGTGGAAGAGATCAGGAGGACTCATATAATTTCTCTCTCTCTCTCTCTATCTTTGTGTCTCTCATTCTGTTTAGGTGGTTTCTGGTCCTTTCACTCTGACTGCCACGCAGTGGGTATGAGAGGGCAGGTGCGTGTGTGAGTGCCTGTGTGTGTGTGTGTGTGCGTGTGTGAGTGTCTGTGTGTGTGTGTGTGTGTGTGTGTGTGTGTGTGTGGAGCTGCTGCTGGGATCAGAGCTGTGGGCAGCTGTGTGGGGGAAACGGAGAGCTAATGCATCTGGCACCACGCTGCTCTCAGCTCATGGGCAGCCTCACCAGAGAAATGGAAAGAAAGAGAGAGAGAGAGAGAGAGGGAGAGAGAGAGAGAGAAAGAGAAAACGAGAATGAGAAACGCAGACAAACAAAGACAGGGATGAAAGAGTGAAAATACAAAATGGACAAGTTTAGTGTTGATCAGGCCATTTTAGATC
>NW_027468598.1:12650702-12715702 GCF_046254945.1 Alosa pseudoharengus | reverse complement strand
CACACACACACACACACACACACATTCTCACACATACACATATGTTCTCTCTCTCACACACACACACACACACACACACACACACACACACACACACACACAAGCGTTTCCTGTTGTCCACCCCCCACCCCCCCGTGGCATGCCCTCTCGCTACCCTCCACAGGAGGTGGGGTGGGGGTGGGTTGATGTTGGCAGTCTTACAGTTAGGCCATGGGGCCCCAGCACCGCTCCTCTCTCTCTCTCTCTCTCTCTCTCTGCTGTGGTGTTCTGGGAAGCACGGCGAGTCAGTGAATCACAGCCGACATCCTCAGCTGCACAAAGAGCCGAGGAGCCGAGGAGATAGCCGAGAGAGAGAAAGCTAAGAGAGAGAGAGAGAGAGAGAGAGAGAGAGAGAGAGCGCGGGGAGTGAACAGTGGCGGCAGCAGCCATGGCAAGAAATAACACACTTCCTCTGTCTGTCTCACCCCTCTTCAGTGAGTCTCACATTCGAAGCGCTCGCTCTCTCGTTCCCACACTCACACACAACGAAACACACCCACCAACCCACATAATTTCACACACAAACAAACACACACACAAAACACACACACCAAAGATACACGCCAGACACATACTTACACACATATGATGAGACATTATCATGTGACCTCTAGATCACTTTTCTAAGAACTATCGTGAAAATCTGAGCGGGGGGGGGGGGAATTGCCACAAGCAGTAACACTTCCAACCAAGAAATACCCAAAGTTAGTCACTCTCCAGTGCACCACTTCCCACATTTCTCATGACCATTGTCTCACCAGTTTCGCCCTCAGGGACGTGCAAGGCCCTGTTCTGCCGGGGTCTGCCGTGGGTCACTGCGGGACGTCACTTGTGGCATCAGGATCGATCTGTGTGAACCTGGTGTCCGCTAGCCACGGTTATTGTTATCGTAAAAAAAAACAAAAAAACAACGCACTCTGTTTTAGCATGTGAGCATAAATGCCATTCTGGAGTGGAATTTTTCAGAAATTAGATGACGTACTGGAAAAAAAAGTGTGCACGCATGATGTGTGTGTGAGGTCAGGGTTTGTGTGTGTGTGTGTGTGTGTGTGAGAGAGTGTGAGGGTGATAGTGTGTGTGCCTGTGTCTGTGTGTCTGTGTGTGTGTGTGTGTGTGTGTGTGTGTGTGTGTGTGTGTGTGTGTGTGCGTACATGGATCCTGTGGGTGGATGTAGGTAACATACGTGAGCCTGGAGCATGCGTTCGTGTGTGTATGCATGCACATTAGTACACATATAAGTGTACCTACACTATATATATACATACACACCAACAATGTGTGTGTGTGTGTGTGTGTGTGTGTGTGTGTGTTTGTGTGTGTGTGTGTGTGTGTGTGTGTGCCTGGTTTCTGTGAAACAGAATGAGGTGAGGGTACGTGCTCGGCATGGGTGGCGTACGTGCCGCGCTGCCCGTTGTCTGTGTGTGAGAAGCGGCGTGCGGCGACCGCCTGCCACTGCGCATGCACGACCGCAGCAGCACATAGACACCTCTGCCCGAGAGAGAGAGAGAGGGAGAGAGAGAGCAAGATGACTCTGAGGCCACCAGGCGCCACACAACCCCAAGCACGTGGCCCTCTCTCTCTCACACACACACACACACACACACACACACACACACACACACACACACACACACACACACACACACACACACACACACACACACACACACAGAGAGAGAGTGAGAGAGAGAAACACACAGTTCAGCAAGCGGGTACAGAAAACCCACACAGGTTTCACTTCTGCCTGGTGTGGCAGCAGCAGTGTTCTCACAAGCGCGATGTGCTCTCTGCGCCAGGGTTAAGAGTTCACCTGCAGGTCAGGGCACACAGTCACACAGACACACACACACACACACACACACACACACACACACACACACAGTCACACACACAGTCACACACACGAAACCCACTGTATCTAGGCAAAGCCAACAAACACAGCAGTACGGGCATCCTTTAGATGATTGGTGGTGGTTAAGCGCGCAGCTTTGAACTGAATTGGATTGGAGTGAGAGGGAGAATTAAATTGGGAATGACCTGAGAGGCACAGAGGAGTGGACACGCAGAGGGGGCAAAGAGAGAAGGGCTGGGACCTAGAATGGCCACTTACAATACCACCGTGTGTGTATGTATGTGTGTGTGTGTGTGTGTGTGTGTGTGTGTGTGTGTCTGTATGTGTGTGTGTGTGTGTGTGTGTGTGTGCGTGTGTGTCTGTATGTGTGTGTGTGTGTGTGTGTGTGTGTGTGTGTGTGTGTGTGTGTGTGTGAGTGAGTGAGTGAGTGTGTGTGTTCGCCTCTCTACATCTCTGTTGTCCCTGTTCAGACGGGACGCGTGGCAGTACATGGGCAAATAGCTAAGAGCTCACATCATGTGTGACATCTGTGCCTGTAAACGGCCTGACTTTAAAATATGTCTGTTTATGTGTGTGTGCGTGTGCATGTGTGTAAGCGCGTGTGCGTGTGTGTGTGCGTGTGTGTGTATGTGTGTGTGTGTGTGTGTGTGTGTGTGTGTGTGCGTGTGTGTGTGTGTGTGTGCGTGTGTGTGCGTGTGTGTATGTGTGTGCGTGTGTGTGTGCGTGTGTGTGTGTGTGTGTGTGTACGCGCTGGAGCGTCGGTCAGAGTGCGAGGAGCAGAAGTCAGCTGGGATGAGGGTGCAGAGAGGGTTGAGCCTTTCTCATGGCCTCTCAGCCTGCACTGGCCTTTGGTGCTGCCGCGCCATTGGACAGCCCTCCCTCAGCTGACACACACACGCACACACACACACACACACACACACACACACACACACACACACACACACACACACACACACTGTCACAGAGAGCCGCCGTACACCGACACTCCTCTGGTGGAAAAGGATGCTTACACAAAGCAAATCTGAATGAGAGCAGGAATAACAGAGAGAGGAGAGAGAGGAGAAGAAAGCAAGCAGAAGAAAAGAAATGGAATAAAAGAGAGAGGGACATGGCTGGAGAGAAGAACAGAGAGAGGGGAGGGATGGAGAGGGGGAGAGAGAGAGAGAGAGAGAGAGAGAGAGAGGAAAAGGAGGAAGGGGGAAAAGATGTTGAGTGTCGGTATTTGAACGTCCATGAATGTGTCAGGAGTCCATGCATCAGTTGCTCAGCCAAGCAGTCAAGCAGTGAAGCGTGGATGGCAGCCACCGCCACCTAGAAGGAACAGTCTGCCCTCTCCTGGCCAAACAGATGTACTACACCTCTATCTAACACTCACACATACACACACACACACACACACACACACACACACACACACACACACACAACTGCACAAATACACAAACACACATTTGGCCAAAGGTAGACACATATATTGACCAACAACTCTAAACACACAGGACACTGTTTCATAAAAGTAACACGGAGTGTTCCCACACACCCCCTGTGTCACACACACACAAACACACACCTGCTGAACACATGTAAATTACTTATTTCATTATGACAGTTGTTTGCAGTGGCGGGAAACGCAAGCCAAAGGTCAGTGTGACTCTTTAAAAACCACACACCCCTCACAGAACAATGTGACGAGAACGAAATGGTAAGGATGACTGACGCCGACATGTAATCACACAAAATGCTAAAAAAAGAAGAAGAAAAAAATGTCAGCGCATATTTGGGAACTTCAGAGTTGTGTGGTGACCAGGTTCTCCTTTTCTCAGTGGGCGAGAGAGATTTGGAAAGAGTACAGTCTGTCTGTTGCGATTCACAAAAACGCCAACTCTCACCTAGACACTCACAACGGTTTTGCAACACACTAGCTCTGACAACAAACAAACAGGACAGACAAGCATATGTGTGTGTGTGCGAGAGTATGTGTCTGGCTTTAGGTCTGTCTGTTAGTGTGCTGCTTGCTGAACCATCTTAACTGGTGTTTCTTTTCTCTTTTTTAAATAATCTTTTTATTAATCATTTTTTTCTGTTGATTTCATGTATGTAAAACACAGGGAGTTGAAGTGGAGAGGTACTTCTTTAGTTTATATTAGTACTGTGATTACCAGTACCAGCCATTAAAAAAATTTTCCCACTCAATTATGTAAATGTAGGTGGTGGACATGACTGTTCATGCGTGGAAACACAAATCAGAGAAAACTGTTTTTTTTTTCACACATCTCACACCTTTGAAAACTGTCAGCAAAAGTTTAAAAAGTTAAAAGGTTAACCAGAAGGCCACTCTGTAGAATGTGTACTTCCGCCAAGGCCTATAGATTCCTTTCATGTTGTATCTCACAGCAAAAGTGAAACGAATGGTGCATCTCACAATGTTTTCAAAGCAAAACTAAATTACTGCAGATGCTCATTAAGTTGGATCTGCTTGAAAATGTATCAGGTTCTTCCTGTGGACATGCTTCACCCTTCCACCAAGTTTCAAGAAAATCGGTTCGAAACTTTTTGTGTAATCCTACTATCAAACAAGGAAAACGAACAAACAAGCCAGCCAACAAACACACCCACAGGTGAAAAAATAACCTCCTTGGTGGAGGCAAATTTCTTTTGTCAAACCTTTCCTCATGGTGGGGTCTGCTTGTGTTATGCAAAAAACCCACAAACCACAGCTCATGCAGGTAGCAGCCATCTTGACACAATTTTTGTCTCTGTCTGCGTTCTGTTTTTCCTAGACTAGTTTTTCTGTCTCAAGTGGAAATGTTGCAGCAGAGGTATTTTCTCTCTCTGTCTCTCACTCTCTCTCTGTCACACATACAAAGACACACACACACTCACAGACACAAAACCACACTTATGCAAAGATATAGGACAACACCACAAACCCTAACCTAAACATAAACAAAGAAATTTCTCATATGTGACAGTGGACAACCTCATTTCATACATGCATGCACACGCACACACGCGCACACACACACACACACACACAGGCCCATTACATCATTCAAGAGTGTGTTTAGAACTCGGGCCCTCATAACCCAGAAGTCGTATACAGAGCCACCACAGAGCCTAGTGACCCTGGGGCCCAGGAGGATTAGAACAATGGTTTACACGGGCGCCTTAACGTGGCCAAAGCGGTCCCCCGAAGCCCTCATCCATCAGCCGGCAGTATTAACATTAAGATAAGAGCGGTCCCAGATATTATACACACACAAGTGGCTGTATACATAATCGGCCGGTAGCACGGCGGATGACGGCGTGTTAGTGTAGCCAGGCAGAGTGTTTATCATTAGAGTCACCTGGAGGAGAGAACTCAAATGGTGCCACTGAGGGAGATGTGCATGTGTGTGTGGTGTGTGTGTGTGTGTGTGTGTGTGTGTGTGTGTGTATGTATGTGTTGTGTATGTGTGTGTGCGTGTTTGTGTTTGTGTTTGTGTGTGTGTGTGTGTGTGTGTGTGTGTGTGTGTGTTGTGTATGTATGTGCGTGCGTCGAGCGTGTGTGAGAGTGAGAGAGAAATACAAGTGGCAGCGTGCACATGCAGGCAGGCAGCCACAAGGACGATTGCAGAATGCTCGAGATTAACAGTCTGTGTGTGTGTGAGTGTGTGTGTGTGTGTGTGTGTGAGAGAGAGAGAGAGCTAGAGAGAGAAAGCACATGCACTGGCAATATCCTACATTAAAATGAATATAATTTATGCCATTTGTGACATTTCTGGGGATTCAGCATAGGTTATCACAACAGCACATCAAAATAGAGACCATATTAGAAGCAGAATAATGTTCTCCATTTTCTGACCTACATAACATTTCTCATTAAAGGAGAATTCCGGTGTGATTTTGACCTAAAGTGTTTTGAAACATGATACCGAGTGTGAACGTATGTCTCATAGCCCATCTCGGCTTGTCCCCTGCACTCCGAAATCTGGCGCTAGTTAGCCGATGCTACCAACAAGGCGGTCAATGTTGGTGCCTCGGCATCGGCATAGCCATGCAAATAAATCGCTGTTTTACACAATTTACGAGGCTCAATGTATCTCCACACTTCATTGGTAGACTTCCGAGGGCCCTGACATTTAAAACGAGACATTGAGAACTTTGAAAAAGCACTGGTAGTTTACTTACAAGACGATTTATACAGACAGTATCTTCACGAAGTTTAGCGTTTGCAGCCATCTTGAATTTAGTCACGATAAGTAGAGCGACGAGTAAGAATGAACAGGTATGATAAGGGATCAGATTCCAAAAATAATTCTGTGGAAATGCATGGATTACAGTTTCTTCCAGTAGCAGCAACTGGAATCCATGCATTTCCACGGAATTATTTTTGAAATCTGATCCCTTATCATACCTGTTCATTCTTACTCGTCGCTCGACTTATCGTGACTACATTCAAGATGGCTGCAAACGCTAAACTTCGAGAAGATACTGTCTGTATAAATCGTCTTGTAAGTAAACTACCAGTGCTTTTTCAAAGTTCTCAATGTCTCGTTTTAAATGTCAGGGCCCTCGGAAGTCTACCAATGAAGTGTGGAGATACATTGAGCCTCGTAAATTGTGTAAAACAGCGATTTATTTGCATGGCTATGCCGATGCCGAGGCACCACCATTGACCGCCTTGTTGGTAGCATCGGCTAACTAGCGCCAGATTTCGGAGTGCAGGGGACAAGCCGAGATGGGCTATGAGACATACGTTCACACTCGGTATCATGTTTCAAAACACTTTAGGTCAAAATCACACCGGAATTCTCCTTTAATGATTCATGAAGGATATACAGACCGCTGAAATTAGAGGGTCTATGATTCTGTAATAACACATTATTTCATGTAAAATGTTAAGGTTATGTTGCAAGGCATGTTCTATAGTCACTACGAAGCTGCAATCATGACGGTGACAAGAAATGAACTGTCACCCCCAGTGGTTTAACCCCAGACAAGTGACATGAGGAGTGGACAGAAGACCTGGGGCAGTAGTGGCCTACTGGTTTGGGCTTCGGGCTTGGAACCAAAGGGTTGCTGGATCGATCCCCGACCAGTGGGAACAGCTGAAGTGCCCTTGAGCAAGGCACCTAATCCCTGAAGTGCCTTTGAGCAAGGCAGCTAACTGATCCGGGTTAGTGTGTGCTTCACCTCACTGTGTGTTCACTGTGTGCTCTGTGTGTTCACTAATTCACGGATGGGATAAATGCAGAGACTAAATTCCTTGTACGCAAGTATACTTGGCCGAGAAACCTGATTTACATTTACATTTTACATCTACAAGATGAATGTATTGTGTTTCTGATTAATATAGCCTGGGATAAATCAGAGGATTCTTAGAACCATCTGAACAGTGGACACGTAGAAAAATATAGTAAAAAGAATTTTAGTAAAGGGCTTCACCTGATTAAGTTTTGATAAGAATCTTAATACTGGGGGCGGTGGTAGCTTAGTGGTTAAGGAGCTGGGCTAGCATGCAGTAGCCAGTTTGGTGTTGGTCAGTTGGCTCGTCTGATGTCATTTACCTCATGATCTTGTGAGTTGCAAGGTAATAAATTAGTTTACAGAAACCTGTGAAATCTACTGTTTGTAAATAGTCAAACTTTAAGGACCCAAGTTGGGCGGTGATAAGCTACCTCAAGGACTCTGAAATGGGCGAGACCTCTCCGCTGAAGTGAATTTGAATAAACCAATCACATGCAACCAGTGTTAAATTCTGACCGATCTATCTTTTATTAATTAACTTCGGCCTGACTCCCAATTTTGTTTGTCTGACTTCGGTCTGGTCACACTGCTGTCGGCAAAGTACGCTGTCAAACTCACACCCAAAGACTTAATAAAAACAAACTAGTTTGCAAAGTCATACATTTTGGGCAATATGCACTGATGTCTTTGTTTATATGGTTTACATGTAATCAAAATGATTATAGATTATATACATACTCTAAAAGATGTGCCATGTGATGCGTAAAACTGTTTAGTAACAACTACTCACACCGACTTCCACATACAATAAACTCAATACCTTTTCAGCCCAGTCTATGCTCTAGCTCCGCGTAGATCACCTTGGCATCACGTGGATGTACAATGTTGGGGCAGGTGGAATGGAAACGTTGTTAGAATAGATTAGAATAGAATAGATCTTTATTGTCATTGTCACAGGTACAATGAAATTTAAAGTGCTCTCTTGTTGCTTCTTCATCATCTGCTTCTTGCTCACATGTCTACCTCACCACTGGATAATGGCTTCAACCAGGTAAGTGGATCTGCAGGCTAGGCACAAGGACAAGCTGTACATTACACAGGAAAGCCCTGGTAAGGCTTTATGTGAACAATTTTGTTACACGTACCATGTAATGCGCAATGCCTTTGATGCAGTTCACACAGATACACGTACACACACACATACACATACACACACACACACACACACACACACACACACACACACACACACACACACACACACACACACACACACACACGTCATTCATCTCAGGGAAAAGAAAGGCAGAAAAGCAGGGCACATCAGTGTGGTCATCAAGTATTCTCAGAATCTCTCCGGCCTTGTTCTGAGCTGAGCTGTTCCTGCGTGCGTGTTTGCGAGCGCTGACGAGCTCGCT
This sequence comes from Alosa pseudoharengus, assembly GCF_046254945.1. Lineage (NCBI taxonomy): Eukaryota > Metazoa > Chordata > Actinopteri > Clupeiformes > Clupeidae > Alosa > Alosa pseudoharengus. Next base: position 12,707,161 of record NW_027468598.1, on the reverse strand, counting down.
GGTAACCATGGCGACAGTGTGATGATAACTCCCTGCCCACCGATACCCATCTCCCTGCCTTCACTTCCACCACTGAGAGTGAGTCATGGTGTTCTCAGCTTCCTGCGCACACCAAGAACTCACTTTGACCTCCAGATTTTTTTTTCTGTGTGGTGTGGTATGGTGTGTGTGTTGTATCTGTGTGCGTCTGCTGTGAAACGCTTGACTGTGTGTGTTTGAGTGTGTATTTTTATACCTATGGATCTATGTGTAGTCTGTGCACACTGGTATGCACACCTGTGTGTGTGTGTGTGTGTGTGTGTGTGTGTGTGTTTACTGTACAGGATAAGTATGCACCTGTGCTAGCATTTGGACGTATCTGTGTTACTGTAGATGCATGTGCGTACATTAATATGTTGGTAACAACAGTTAAAGTATATGTGTATAGTATACATATGTTGTGTATTTGGTTGTTGTATATTGATATGTTGTGCATTTTGCCTACATTAAGTTTCTGTATGTGTGTGTGTGTGTGTGTGTGTGTGTGTGTGTGTGTGTGTTTGTGGTTTACATTTGAGTGTGTGTGTGTGTGTGTCTTTGTCTGTGACTGTCATTTGCCCTCATTGCGGATAAAGTTTTTTGGTCTTGTTTCCTAGCAGAGCTTGCTTCCTCTTTTTGAATAAGTTTTAGAATTGTGCAAGCTCCATGGGAACAGCGCAGACACTGGATGGACACAAGACCCTCAAATGAGACGGGTTCTACGAATCAGGAGTCCCCACTCAGCACTGGGAACACAGGGAAGATCTTTACTTCTAAAAACAATTAACACCCATCACACACACACACACACACACACACACACACACAGATTGACTTCCTCCCTTGCACGCTAAAACACACACACACACATACACACATACACACACACACGAGAGTGATTATCTCAGGCGCTGATACAGTCTGGTGAGTTACAGCTTAGGGGCTCATAAGTTCCAATCATGTGAAAATGCTCTAGCCTTCAAATGTGGCAGCTCTATGAGCCACACACACACACACACACACACACATGGACATGCATGCACACACACACATGCACATGCACACACACAAGCACACACCCGCACACATGCACACACACACACACACACACACAACACAAACACATGCACGCACGCACGCAAGCACACCCACACATGGATGCACGCGCACACACACACACACACACACACACACACACACCACACACACACACACACACACACACACACACACACACACACACACACACCACACACACACACACGTGTATTGGGTGCCTGTCATCTGCTGAGACGCCACCCTGGGATCCTGTTCTCACAATCAGAGGTGAAAATAGCACACAAAGGTAGACAGCAGTTCATTCTGAACCCGCACAGGAAGGCAAAGACAGGGGAGTGGGGGGGGGGGGCATATCAGAAGCAGACAGACACTTCAGTAGGACCATACTCAACTCTAAAAAAAGCTTATGCTGGCTAACAACTTAACAACTTTTAAAGTTTAAAGCCAGCCACATTATGTATGTTTTGTTTGTAAGGTATGATTTGGTAGGTAGCTAGTCTCCAATTAATTCATTCATAAACAGTTTGAGAAGGCAGTTCTCCATTAACACACAGGGAACTGGACAGAGGGTTATTGTTTAAGATGGAATATTTAGACAAAATCGTTGAAATTTAACTGAGAAAACTTGTTTGCCGTGAATGTCTGCCTCCGTTCAAGGAATTTGAACGCACCTGAGGTTTTGCTCTGGGTCAGTCACAACACATGTTTTTTAATGATTGTATATTATGTACTTATACTGTTAATGATATTTATACCTTTATTTATACCTTTATTCTTTCTATTTTTATAGACATTTTTATCTTTCTACTTTCTTTTATTTATGTAAAGCACATTCCCTTGCAATACCTGCAATAGCAGCTTTCGCAGCATGACATTGCCATTACCAACATGCAAGCTGCCACTGTGCTGTTGTTACGGTCGGCAAAGCTGTTACAGTCTGTTGGCTGTTAAGTTAGCTCGCTAAAGTAAAAACACTCCTTCATCCTTAAAGGGTTGTGTGGACACAGTGTGTGGAACCCCAGAGAGCCCTTAGCACCCTTAAGATGTTAGATTATGGTATTTACTATGAGCGTGGAGCCCCCAGGCTTTGGCTGATCCCTTCTCTCTCTCTCTCTCTCTCTCTCTCTCTCTCTTCATCCATCTCTCTTTGCGCCTCTCAGTGCAGGTGAGGAGGGCAGCCATCCAGCTTGGAGCTCTCAGATTTCAGGATCTGATATCACGCTCTGGTAAACTGTGAGCGTGTGCGGCTTTGTGTGTGTGTCTTTGTGCTTTGTGTGTGTGCTTGCGTGAGTGTGTGTGTGTGTGTGTGTGTGTGTGTGTGCGTGAGTGTGTGTGTGTGTGTGTGTGTGTGTGTGTGTGTGTGTGTGTGTGTGTGTGTGTGTAAACATGCCACACTTCTGTATTCACTCAGTGCTTCTTGACACAAAAAGAGATACATGCCACTGACACATCACACACACACACCACACACACACACACACACCACACACAATTGTAACCACACTGCTACAGCTCTGCCTGCCAGTTTCATCCACATCTAGTGGCACACACCTGGCAGAAAACCACGCTGGCACGTGCCATGGCTTGCGGGTACACCTCCTCCACACCTGTGCCACAGCGCCCGCCGTTTGACTGAGAGCTGCAGAAGTGAGTCACTGACCACACGCGACCTCGTTTCAGACTTCAGAGCAGCGACAGACAAGCTCGAGGCAAACAGCCCAAAACAAAGTTTCCAAGGTTACCACCGTTGGTGGCAGGATATGATATGAATTAAGCAAATGTGTGGTGATTATGCAAAATATGTTTAATTATATTTTGCATGTGTGTTTAATCTCTCGATTCATATGGATTTATAGGATTTTTTATTCAAATATGTATTTGCTTTATATTGCTTTTTTTCCTCTTCCTGGATCATGCTTGAGTAAGCAACATTTCTTCATGCCATGCCTTGCTGAAATAGGACAGGGATACTGAAGCTCAGTCGGCAATGCAAGCAAGGTAGCAATGCAAGCAAGGAAGCAAGGTAGCAATGCAAGCAAGGAAGCAAGGTAGCAATGCTACATCATCAGCGCAGAGGTGCAAGTGATTTTCACAGGGTCTGGGTGTGGAGACAAAAAAAAAACATGACTCTTACTCAACTTTAACATACTACTCCCTTTTTGAATAGCACTTCTTTATCAATTCTTTCTCTATCACACAATCTCTCCATCTTCATGCACACATCTTTCCCACACACATTCTTCCTTTGAAGCACACAGATGTCAAACCAAATACGTCTCTTCTTTCTCTCTGTCTCTCTTTCTCACACACACATGAATCCCGATCTCATCATGCACTGCACTTCACGCATGCGATCTAAGCGATGTTACGCAGTTTGTAAACTAAAACATTTTTTGTCACATACAGCAAACATCACCTCACCATCCGCTAGCTGCCTGTGCCCTGAATAGACTGTAAAAAAAACCCGGTCTCTGTAGACAGCCCACGCTCCAAAAATGGCAACAAAAACAACCTGGTCCATCCTGGACCATAAAAACATAACTGTTCCGTCCAATCACGGTTGACATACGCATTTAGGAGAGTTTCAATTGCGGGGGGAGGGGAAGGGAGTAGCGAGATAGCTCTCTGTTTTGTTTGAACGTCAACAGAAGTGACGTTACTCAACATCGCTTAGAACGCTTTTAATTGACATCCATCGTAAGTGGTCGTCAGAGGTGGAAAAAGTACGAAAATATTGTACTCAAGTAAAAGTACCAATACCTTGATGAAATATTACTCAAGTACAAGTTAAAATACCGATCTGAAAATGTACTTAAGTAAAAGTAAAAAGTAGTTCATTTAAAATGTACTTTAAGTAAAAGTTACTTAGTTACTTTTTTTTTTTTTGGGGGGGGGGGGGGGGTACCAGAACAACCAGTTTTACCAGAGACTTTCTAATGAGGAGATACAGCACTCAAAAAATCCTCCATAGTAATGCATGGGGTTAGTCAGTTGTCTACAAATATCACAACCCTTCCGCGGCAAAACGTTGACTTGTGAATACATTGAGCCAATCATGTGGTGTGTTGTAAAATACATTGAGCCAATCATGTGGTGTGCTGTGAAGACATTGTGCCAATCATCTGTTGTGATCTCGCTGCTGGAGCAAGATTGGTGTCGTGAAGCCTTACGCACACGCATTTCTGCCGAAATAGATGCACGATAAGTGCCCAAAAAGTGTTGCAATATGGCTGCCGAGTGGAGGTACTTGCCTGAAAAGGACTTTGGTCCTAGCTCGAGTTGCTGCAGCCAGCAGCTAAGGCAGCCATGTTCATGCTCCCAGTGTGTAGCGCTGTAGCTGCAGCAACTCGAGCTAGGTAAAACCGATTGTTTCAGTTTTGTTCATACCGACAGTACTCGGTGACGTTGAGAAATGGAGATCTATGTGAAAAATCACATAGTAGCGAGATAGCTCTCTGTTTTGTTTGAACGTCAACAGAAGTGACGTTACTCAACATCGCTTAGAACGCTTTTAATTGACATCCATCGTAAGTGGTCGTCAGAGGTGGAAAAAGTACGAAAATATTGTACTCAAGTAAAAGTACCAATACCTTGATGAAATATTACTCAAGTACAAGTTAAAATACCGATCTGAAAATGTACTTAAGTAAAAGTAAAAAGTAGTTCATTTAAAATGTACTTTAAGTAAAAGTTACTTAGTTACTTTTTTTTTTTTTGGGGGGGGGGGGGGGGGGGGGGGTCCCAAAACAACCAGTTTTACCAGAGACTTTCTAATGAGGAGATACAGCACTCAAAAAATCCTCCATAGTAATGCATGGGGTTAGTCAGTTGTCTACAAATATCACAACCCTTCCGCGGCAAAACGTTGACTTGTGAATACATTGAGCCAATCATGTGGTGTGTTGTAAAATACATTGAGCCAATCATGTGGTGTGCTGTGAAGACATTGTGCCAATCATCTGTTGTGATCTCGCTGCTGGAGCAAGATTGGTGTCGTGAAGCCTTACGCACACGCATTTCTGCCGAAATAGATGCACGATAAGTGCCCAAAAAGTGTTGCAATATGGCTGCCGAGTGGAGGTACTTGCCTGAAAAGGACTTTGGTCCTAGCTCGAGTTGCTGCAGCCAGCAGCTAAGGCAGCCATGTTCATGCTCCCAGTGTGTAGCGCTGTAGCTGCAGCAACTCGAGCTAGGTAAAACCGATTGTTTCAGTTTTGTTCATACCGACAGTACTCGGTGACGTTGAGAAATGGAGATCTATGTGAAAAATCACCGGAGTTCTCCTTTAAGTTTGAGCAGATTAAAGGGCGTCGAACAGTGGGGGAGAGTAGGAAGTATAGGGCCCCAATGGAGGAGAGGGCCCTTGAAAAGTGGAATACAACATTTTCACCAGGCATTAGTAATAACTCCAGGTACCTTATTGTTGCAAAACATATCAATGAAACTGGTTACAGATGCATTTCAAAACTTCAGAATCTTCAGTAAGCAGCATGGGAGCCATTATCTGCAAGTGGAAGAAACATCACTGCCATGCAGGATCTCCTTGCAATATTTCTGACCAGGGAGTCAGAAGGATAGTCAATTCCAAGAGCCAAGGACCACTCGGAGAAAGCTCCAGAAAGACTTGAAGGCAGCCAATTCAATTAAATTCAATTAAACAGTTCTGGAAGTAACTAAAAATCAGGATTCACAAGAGGGACCCCTGGAATCTGTTTAGAACAATGGGCCAAAATCACACCTGATACTGTGACTAATACGTTTTGTTATACAGGAAATGTCTTGAAGCTGTCTTTACAAACAAAGGCTTTTCCACAAAGTAGCTATTGAAGAAATTTCAGTAGGCACGTTCAATACTTTTCCTGTGTCATTCCACTTTAATACACATAACTCTTATGTTTGGATTTTTTTATATGTGTGTTAATATAATGTGTGGTGAAAATTTCGAATAGACTCACTGGAAGTTTCAGCTAATTACTGAAAAAAAAAAATATATATATATATATTTCCACCATATATTTATTTTACCTGAATATTTTAACTTCCAAATTAAATGTCAAAATGAATGTCAGACGAAATTTAAAGTTTGACTGACTGGATTTTGTATACAAAACATAGTGAAAACTGTCTAAGGTCACTCACTCTCCCTTGCTAAAGAGCTAAATGGTTTAGTCCGCCTGCAAGATTCATAAGGTAGTCTATCTTTTGTTTATTTAGTTGAGCATCGCTAGTAGTGGACCGCTAATTGTTGTGCTGCTGGTGCAATGTCTTTCTCCAAGAAAGCCAAGTCAGGTTACTAAAAAGAGAGACATCAAAATGAGGGGAAACAACTGCTAATAAACTTATTTCCAAAGAAAGGTGAGCACAAACGTCAAAACACGAAATCCCATGGTGTTTGCTTGAATATCTCCGCTATCATTAGTGCTACAACGAACTAAGACAACCCATTGAAATAGCGGGAAATACACTTTCATAGGTTAGGCTACACATGTAATCTGATGCATCTCGTGATCCAGCTCCATCTCCATCACTTTCAGAAAGACTGCATGGCGCCAGCTTGATTCATGTCCTGTTGTAGGCTACATGATGATCATTATCACTAGTGATAGCGATTTCTTTTCTCTCCCTTTCTGTTTTCTTTAGTCTTAACTTTTTTTTTTTACTCAAGTAACGGATGGGATTTTTTATGTAGCGAAGTACAATACTTCACTCAAAATGTAATCAAGTAAAATTTTAAATACCGATTTTATAAACTACTTAAAAAATACAAAATACACAGAAAAACTCCTCAATACAGTAACGTGAGTAAATGTATTTCGTTACTTTCCACCTCTGGTGGTCGTTATGCAAAGGTGTAAGGGTTCAAAACACTAATAACAGGAATGTGACAGCACCTGTGACCTATAATTAAATTGACAACATAAAAAATGTTTAGCAAACATGTTTCTGTTTTATGGCAATTGTTTACTGATGTTTTTTCAAGGTTCCAGCCTCCTTTTGGGTAACCCTGTGTTTCAAGTCAAATGTGCATAGAGCGAGCCCTCAAACACTTCACAATTTTGCAGTGGGTCAGCCCTAAGCCCTCACAAAGTTCACGGGAGCAGTCAAAGTGTGTGAGTCCGTAAGGGGAGAGGTTGGGATTCAGCCAAGGGGATGGGACACACACTCGCTAGGCTACACACACGCTAGCAGGGCTCAGACACAAGGAGATGGGACACACACTCGCTAGGCTACATCAGCACCTCCCCCACCAGTGCCCGAGTAATAGTGCCCAGCAGGATCACCACAGAATTGCAAGAGCCGTTAGCACAAGCAAGCAAGCACCCATTCACACTTTGAAATCGGTAGAAATCATTTTGTGCAGTGCCGTCATTATGATGCTGTTTTGAAAAAAAACGGTAGACTTAACATCCACGAGCTCCTGGGGGCGATGGAACCTCACACTAGCACTGGACTCCCTTAAGAATAAGTATAAGTATATATACTCTTTTGATCCCGTGAGGGAAATTTGGTCTCTGCATTTATCCCAAGCTGTGAATTAGTGAAACACACTACACACAGTGAACACACAGTGAGGTGAAGCACACACTAATCCCGGTGCAGTGAATTGCCTGCAACAACAGCGATGCTCGGGGAGCAGTGAGGGGTTAGGTGCCTTGCTCAAGGACACTTCAGCCGTGGCCTACCGGTCGGTGTTCGAACCGGCAACCCTCCGGTTACAAGTCCGAAGCGCTAACCAGTAGGCCACAGCTGCCCCCTTACGCAACACCCGAGAGAACTGGCAAAGGGGTCTAAAAAGGGCAACGTTTACTAGAGCGAGCCAGGGCAGCAGATGACTAACCACTCTGGGTGGGAGGTGGGGGGCAGTTCCCTGTTATCAGTGGGGCGAGGGGCATCACAGAGGCTGGGAAAGTGGTGAGCGGAGGCCAGTCGGCCCCAGTGCGAAGCAGAGCATCCTGGCCTGGGAGAGAGACCGTAGCAGCGCTGAGATAAAGCTGTCAGCAACAACATGAGATAATGCTGGGAGTGGACGTGCCAAATAGCCTTTCACACACTGACAAACACACAAACACCAGCGCAGGCGCGAGTGCGGCGCGAGCGCGAAACATACGCACGCACGCATACACACGCACACACACGCACACACACACACACACACACACATAAAAACACACACACACACACACACACACACACACACGCACACACACGCACACACACGCATACACACACACACACACACACACACACACATAAAAACACACACACACACACACGCATACACACACACACACACACACACACACACACACACATAAAAACACACACACACACACGCACACACACGCACACACACGCATACACACACACACACACACACACACACACACACACACACACACACACGCACACACACACACACACACACACACAAATACACACAGGCACACTTACTCTTCACTCAGGCACCTGAAAATACATGATACCAAAACCGCAAGAAAATGTAACTGACTACTACCCCCATATATCCCCAGGCCCTGAACGTCACCAAGCTCAAACACTCACACACACACACACACACACACACACAATCACAGATATATACACACACACACACACTCACAGAATGTTCAAAGGCCATGAGAAATTTCACAATTAAAACAGACACTGAGAATAAAAAGGCTTGTTCTATATATACACACACATTGTGAGAAGTGGATAATCATGATGGCTGACACTTTTAACCACAGACTAGTTCCCTGAAGCATTTTTAAAATGTGCCATTTAAGACTTCTTGCAGAGTTATGCATATCAGTGAAACGCACGCACGCACACACGCACGCACGCACGCATGTACGCACACACACAAATACCCACACACCAAGAAAAATAATGATGACTTAAATGGAACACCACAAAAAGATGATTTGGTGGCCCCCCCTTTCTCCTCTGCCACTGACAGAAACGAGTGCTGCTGAAGGGGCCTGGGGCAGCACTGTGGCTGGGTGGGAGCCGCAGGTGAGGGGATTTACTTCTGTACCACTCCAACTTTGATCCACAACAGATACAGTCTGATTAGCATAGCCCTGGCGGATCTTTCCAGAGACGAGCGAAGATGAAAGAGACGAAGAGGAGCCGCTCTCTCGTTCTCGCTCTCCTTCACCGCTGCGTCAAAACCTCTCCTCTCCCTCCTCCTCCACCTCCTCCTTCTCCTCCTACTCCTCCTCTTTTTGTTGCTACTGCCACGGCTCAGTTTAGATCATATCATTTCTGGCCTCATGTGTTCGCATATCTTAGATGGTATCATTTCTGGCCCGGCATGTTCATATATCTTCTTAAGGAGAGCGCTGACATTTACGGCAGGAAGGAGGCCTTCCAAGGGTTTGAGGGCATGGCAGCACGAGCGAGAGAGCCAACGGAACCGCAGCCCGGGACGCACCATCTGCGCCTCTGGGAACCGGTATGGCGTCCTGGAGCATCCTCATCAACTGCACCCCCACCTTACCGTCTATTCACACAAACACACACACACAGACACACACACAGGCACAGGCACACACACACACACACACACACATACACACACACGCACACGCACACGCACACGCACACACACACACACACACAAATGGACACAGTGATTACACGTACACAAACATAAGTCACACACGTACAGACACATACACCCACACACACACACACACACACAAATGGACACAGTGATTACACATACACAAACATAAGTCACACATACAGTACACACACACACACACACACACACACACAGACACACACACACAAATGGACACAGTGATTACACATACACAAGCATAAGTCACACACACAGACACACACACACACACACACACACACACGCACGTACTCACAAGACACATGCACTTGACACCAAGGGGATATGCCAGGCCACAACGGGCTGTCTTGCTGGCAGCCAGTGAGGACCACACGTCCCGCTCCAGAACTGAGGGCTCCAGCACCGGTCCCACGTCCACAGCCCCCACCCCCAAGCTCCACCCCCCCGCTCCACGCTCCACTCGCCAGCGCTGCGATGTGGTGCGCTGCGGTACGGCAGGCTCCACCGTGCCACCAAAATAAAGACCATCTGTCTGCGCTCACAGCCAGCGAGGGCGCTGAAACACTGCAGCCTGTACTTTGGGAGCTTCCTAAATCCATAAACCAACGAAAAGGAAAATAACAAAACAAAACAAAAACACACACACACACACACACACACCTAAATCCGGTTGCGCACAGCATGGATTTGTTTGTCACGGTTCATGGCAAAATGCATCAGGGATGGGTATTATGCAAGCCAAGTGGAGCTTGGGGGTTTTATGACGTTTGGCTTCGGGAGCGGCGGAGTCCACGGCTGAGGCTATGGAAAGCGCGTGACCTTCAGACTGTGTGGTGGTGTGATATGACACAGGCATTTCAACACCAGCGTCTGATAGAAAGCCACTTATCAAGGGCTACTTCTGCTTGGTTCAAGACCAGACAAAGGTTATGGTTTTAAAGAGTAGACGAGTTAGGAACAACGAATGAAGTGTGTGTATATGTAAGTGTGTGTGTGTGTATGTGTGTATGTGTGTATGCGAGTGACTGTGTGTGTGTGTGTGTGTGTCTGCGTCTGGACTGATATGACCAGGAAAGAAAAAAATGATGTCTCATGGCATATTTTTAGCCCAGGATAGTTTACTCGGCATAAGTTTTTGACTCACCCCCATAACTACCAAAATAAATCAGTCGTTGCCCAAAGGTTTAAGGCTGTGAAGGAGGTAGCGGTGGTGGCGGCGGCGCATGCTGCTTGAAAATGCCCTCTGTTCGCTTACGCATCGCAGCATATGGGCGGAGGTGTGTGCGTGTGTGTGCATCTGCAGCAGCACAGCCTCTGAACTGATTTCCACCCCTGCAGTGACAACTCATGATTCAAAGTGCGGCTTCACAAATGGACGCTAGAAACGTCGCTGCCGAAGTGGACCGAATCTGACCGTCAGCATTCACATACAGACTGGTGTTACACCTACCCTGACGTGTGTGTGTGTGTGTGTGTCCACACACAAACAGCAATGATGAGTATCACTGGTGCACTGACATCAGCAGAGTCAACCTTTTGTCCCAACTATTTTTTTGGGATGTTTCATGCTTTTTTAATTTTGATAGGACAGTGGAGAATGACAGGAAGTGAGTGGGAGAGAGATTCAGGGTAGGATCCGGAAGGGACCATGGGGCGGGAATCGAACCCGGGTCGCCGGCGTATGGTGCAGGTGTCCCAGCCAGTTGCGCCACGGCTGGGGCCCGCAAAGTCAACTTAATCTCATGGTCCTCATACTCACACAGACTGGTGTTTCACCACCCACCCATTCTGGTGTGTGTGTGTGTGTGTGTGTGTGTGTGTGTGTGTGTGTGTGTGTGTGTGTGTGTGTGTGTGTGTGTGTATATATATATGTGTGTATGTGTATGTATGTGTTTATGTGTGTGTGTGTGTGTGTCTGTGTGTGTGTGTGTGTCTGTGAGTGTGTGTGTGTCACCGGTGCAGTGGGGCTGGCATGCATTGCTGGCTGCTGGCTGTGTGAGGCCAGGCTGACCCGCAGGGCCCCCAGAGCGGAGACAGCCAGTCTGCTGGGTGAACTGAAACTTCTGGTGCAGATCAGGCCACAGGAGGAAGCAGATAAAGGTTGTGACCCTGAGGTCAGCTTAGCTGCTGCCGAGCGTGTACGTGCATGCGCCACAGTGTGTATGTGTGTGGTAACGTATGTATGTCTGTGTGTGTGTGTGTGTGTGTGTGTGTAGGGTTGACTATCGTACAAAATCAAAAAAAAAAGTTCAACAGAAACCCCTCTGACAGTGTGCACTTGTGTGGCTTCCCTCTCGGTTCCCTTGTCTGTAGGGGAAGAGGGACAGTGCCAGGGTGCAGTGTTTTATGAGCTGGTCTCGACCAGACTCACCGCATTCCCACTGTCCTTCGGCTGGGGGACGTGACTCTGACCATGCAGCAGCGGCAGCCAAACCACGGCGCACTTATGCACACGCGCACACACACACACACACACACTTTTAGCCCACATAGCCAACACAGACACACACACACACACACACACACATACACACATACAAACACACACACACAGATATGCACACCCACACTCAAATATCCTCATAGATTTTTGTAACGTGTTGAATTTTTGGTTCTCTAAGTACAATTTTAAGAGCTTCCTCACAACAAGGCTGTTCTTGTTCAAACCGGATACCACATTTGGATGTTAAGTTTATCCGCAAATTTACAGGCAAGAATCGACCGATCGGCCAAACTCAGAGGCCGTATCCGAATGTCATTTTCAAGTGTGTGTGAAACTATATATCTGCAATCTAAATTAACATGTACAGGGAAAAGTGTTTCAGTCGACTGAAGCCAGTGTTTTTGGTACAGAGACAAGCTGTGGTATTACTGAGAAAGGCATGCACACACACACACACACACACACACACACAGACCCTTGGAGAAGAGCACCATTTCAGCACTATTCAATTTCTCACAAATAAAAGTCCTGCCATGTTTCTGTGACTTTGCAGGTTCACTTCCTGATCGCTACATTCAGATTTAGAGGAAAATCTGAAGCTCACAAGCCATGCTGTCAGGTTTTGTGCAGGTTTTAACAAGCTAAAAGACTTTTAAGACGTTAGACCATTATGAATTAAATTTAATACCTACATGAGGTACGAAAAAGTAAGAAACATCGGAGTTCCAAAATTGCTTTCAAAGAAGTAGCTTTAGTTTTACTGCAGCGCACTAATACCTGAATCCTTAAGAAAGAACTACACACAGCACCAACTATGAAAAAAATTAAGAGTGATGGAAGAAGCAGTAAACACATATTTAAGACTTAACTAAATGTCATTTAATATCTGGACGCATTTAAGACTTTTTTGGCCTAAACTTAACCTAACCTGCGTAAACCCTGTGCTTAGAGCCTCTTGCCTTGATATTTATCTCAGGTGAATTCAGATGAACACATTTACATTTTCTGGGACGGCTTCCTATACATGGATTAAACCTAGACTCAGACTAAAAACTTCTTCCATCAGAGGTTCTCTAGGACTAGTCTATCCATCTATGGGATGCCGGCCTTTAGACATCCAGTAGACATTTCATCCAAAACATTTTATCTTAACAGTATTTTACAGATGTGCACTTTTAAACCAGTGCATCATGATGCACCCTGCTCTCTACCAGTTGATCTTCAAAAAAAGTAAACAGCATCACCTCCCCCAGGTATCAGTAGAATGCAATGATTAATTATTCCTCACTGACCACTGGTTCTGATAGCCTGTGCTGAATGGTGATGTGTTGTCCATGTGTTTCATGAGACAGTGATAAGACACCCTTTAGCCCAAATGCAGGCTATCCATCACTGGACCCTTGAGATAAATTAAGAACAAAACATCATACAGACAAAAATAGCATTGTCTTGATATGTGACGTCATCAGTTCCTCCCAATTGGATGTGCTTTAGACACCCTTATAACACATTGAGATGCTCGTTCTGATTCATTCTCGTGAAAGTTCTTTTTATGTTCCATTTATGTTGTGTTTGCACTGGCCAGTGTTTGGGTGTCCAGTTTTAGATACCAAAGGACCCTTGGTCCTGGAGAAGCCAGGAATAGATAGTGAGATGACTCAGACGATCATTATCTTGTTAAAAGGCTCAGCTGGCAAGCCATTCAAGCTCACAGGAAGTGGGCCGCATCAGCGATGCCTTTGGTGAGCGGCCTGCACTTTGCCACTGGCCAGAGCGAATAACAACAACCAAAAAAGTCCCCTGCCAAGAAACGTATACGGCCCTGCCAACATCTTCCCAGAGGTTGCAGGGTCACGAGGAAACGACAGCAGTTTAGAGGAAAGATGTGGCAGAAAAAATGGCTGCCGCATAGTTCCAAGCTGTGAATCCTGACCCAGACCAAACAGTGACCTCTCATTCCAATTTTTTTTTTTATGTGTTGCAGATTTATGAGGATGGACATTGGGAATGTCAGGGGATATTTATGGATGGCAAAAAAAAACAACAACAACCAAAAAAACTAAAATGATGCATGATTCTAAGGTTAACTAAATTGCACATTTTCCACTACGGGGAGTGCAGTGATCACTTCGCAGCACTTGCCAGCCAATTCGTGGGCTGGTGGTAATTCTTTGGACATGGACTGACTATCACTGAATACATTATTGCAAAATGGGTCTCGTGGTATGCTGGCATATGCTTAGTGAGGTTCACCAATGGGTGATTAGAGGCTCTGCGGTACAGTCCATTACAGCCAACCAGTGGTGGTTTGGAGCAGAAGTCTAAATCATTTCATTTCTGTGACCTCCCCTCTAAGTTCCCATGCTAATTATGAGTCACAGTCCTTATGATTCATAGATGATCACAATGGCATAAGGGAATGCACACCAAATAGCTCTTCCTGCTGAAAACCAATATGGAAGCTTACGGTTACATTTTCAGAGCTGTGGGATCACTGAGGATGTGGCATATAATTGCTTTGACACTTTGGCCTTGCGTTTATCCATGATGCAACACAACAGGGAACATAACAATGGACATTTGGCGTGGATTCCTGTCACCCTGTGCATGGTTCTTCAGAAATCTATCTCACGGTCACCACGACCATGATGGCTCTCTGATTTGACCAAGCCCGGGTACACAGCATGCCCAAAGAATGCTGTCAAGAAAACAACTGACAAACAACTGAGATAAACTCAAAATGGTGAGAAGTACTTACAAGGTTTAGATAAGAATTTGGCCTGCTTTGACTGCTGGTCTCACTCCTCTTCTTCGTGATAACACTGACATCTAATGGCGACAGCAACAAACCTCTACTTTCTGGTGCTTCCGGTAACGGACATTAATGCGCAGGCGATCAATTAAGATAGCCTAGTACTATTCGAGAATGTCTAGGAACGGAATAAACCAACGGAAAAAGAATTAACCAACAAAGAAACGTTTTTGTGTAGTTATAACACGGACATAAAATAATTTACTTCCTCAGCATTTAGTTGATTATTTGTAGTAACCTAATCTCATACTTTTGTATTTACTTTGCACACATACTTTATTAATGTAGACTTATCTTCACAATTCCAATTCAGTCTGATCGATCGTGGTTGGCGAATGTCAGTATTCTAAAATACATTTTTATTAAATATGCTGTTTTATAATGTGTAGATGCAAAGCATGTATTAGGCTACTGTTTATAGTGAACCAATGTGTGTGACGCCCTTACAAGACTAAATATAGGCCTACCAAGCGATTAATAAAACTCAGACTATATTTTGCCTTGGTAGGCAAGAACATTTCCTGACATATTTTGCCTACCTCCTCTAGCAACCCACACTGTAAACTGAGCATTGCGGATTGTCGGTTTAAACTAATAATAATAACACTCCCAAACTGTCTTATCTTAATATAATAGCAATACATAAAAAAGAAAATAAGAATGTTGCCAGTATTACAACAACAACAACAACAACAAAAATTATAATAAAATTGTACATGTTACATTAATAGTTTTAAATATCTAAAGCATTGTTATGTGATGCATCATATTTTTATCCAATTATCAGTCCCATATGTTTGACCAAAAAGTAATAAGAACTTTCATTAAATTCATGACATTATGTAAATTAGTCAGTATTATCAAATCCTTTAAAACATGAACTACTAGGCCTATCCGTCAGTCTAATGACTGTATGTAACTGAATCTGTTTGCATCAAAATGCTCCACAAGCTACATTTTAAACCAGTTTGTGTAATGAAAGCCTGTGATTATGGAGTTTAAATGACACATTACAGATACTCTGAGCTATTTCACTGAAGTAAACAAAGCTCTCCTTTCTCATAAACACCGCAAAGGACAAAATGCCATCTTTGGGAAGGCGATTGCAAAGATGGCTCACATCAGCTCTATGCATGCTCGCAAAGCCGCCACTCAAACATCTGTATTTTATATATATATATATAAATATAATTTATATATAATTTATATATTTATTATATATATATATATATATAATACAGATGTTTGAGTGGCGGCTTGAGAGCATGGATACAGCAGATGTGAGTATACAGTATATGATCAATATATGGGCAGCATGTGGAGTGTAGGAGAAGCATGGCATTGTTCAAACACAAACCCCAGTGAGGACGATAAGGGATAATGTATGTGGAGGAGGCAAGGAGAGATCTTACTGTGCCACAATACCAGCCCCGCTTTCAGTCTCTGCCAAGGTTAGCCAGGAGAGATAATACACAGAGAGAGAGAGAGTGTGTGTGTGTGTGTGTGTGTATGTGTGTGTGTGTGTGTGTGTGTGTGTGTGTGTGCTGGGGGGAAGGGAGTGAGATGAGTCATCGCTGTGAGTCATGTGCTCTGTGTGGTATGGACAGAATAAGTGTTTGTGTGTAAAAGAAAAAAGAGTGTCTCATTAAATGTGTGTCTGTATGTTTGTGTGTGTGTGTGTGTATATATTCAGAAAAGATTGTGTGCCTCCTTGAATGTGTGTGTGTGTGTGTGTGTGTGTGTGTGTGTGTGTGTGTGTGTGTGTGTGTGTGTGTGTGTGTGTGTGTGTGTGTGTGTGTGTGTGTGTGTGTGTGTGTGTGTGTGTGAGAGGCTGGGGGGGTGGGTCGGAGAGAGAGAGGGAGAGAGACAGAGAGAGCGAGAGAGTTTAGAGGGAGGTGGGCTGATTGTGCCTTTGGGCTAACATTAAAATATATTCTAATGCTTATGGATTGATCACTATGGATAACAAGGGGAGAAAAAAAACCAATATTGGACGGTCCTGAGTTCGAGATCCTTGCTTCCAAGGGCATGCAATATTCTTTGTCACCAGTAGGTGGCCCCATGTATGCAGAATAACAACGAATAACACACAGGAAGTAACTGCAATATCAACCCTAGCTCATTTCATTGGTATTTGGAGAGATATTCCATGTGCTGCTCCTCCATCTGAGGACATGGCGGGACCAGAGGGCAGGGTGGGAGGACAGTGTGGCCCATTGTGCGGATAGAGATGTTCAGAGCATCATTATGATGCTTGCCACTCCAGTGCAGCGCTGTGCATCTTCAGCCTTTCATTCTCCCCCTGTCCTCTCCTGGAGAGCTACTTGGGATGACATGGGAGAGATGATGCATATCCCCCAAGCCCCGAGTTCAACGCTTTACATGTGCTTCTCTCTCAATCTCCAACTATCTCTCTCTCTCTCTCTCTCTCTCTCTCTCTCTCTACATCTCTTGTCAGTTCATCTCCCTTGCCATTTACTGCACTCTCCTATCCTCTCTCTCTCTATCTCTCTCAGTCTCTCCATTTCTCTCTCTTTCTCTTTCTTTCACTTCTCTCTCTTCCTCTACATCTCAATCTCTTTCTTTTTTTGACACTCTCTGTAAATGTCTCTCTCTCACGCGCGTCCGTGCGCGCACACTCTCATTTTAGGCTTTTTGCTCTCCTCTCTCACCGTTTTCATTAGACACGACTCAGTCTGGAGGTTTAAGCTGTCACATTATGAGTCATAAGAAAATCTTCTGCTGGGGAACACGGCTATGAGTACCAATGAGGGCGAGAGGAGGAATATACGACCAACGCCAACCTGGAATGGCAGCCACTTTTTCGGAGTCATCTGAAAGAAGATGTGGGATGCATGGCAATGAGCTGGGTTATTAGTTGCAGTGCTGTTGGCGAGGGGGGAAAAAAAGTGGCCTGTGATTTGGCAGCAAACATGTGCATTCTGGTTATTTCTAATCCATGCCAGCCTTGTTCTCTTTTCTGTCATTGGTCGGTGAAGGAAAATGTCTCACCCAGCTGCCTTGGGGTGATCCTTCTTGATTAATTTGAACCTGTCAGCAGTGGCTGTGCTTTGAACAGAAACATGTAGCGGTGAAGGACGTGGTCCACCATATGAAATATTCATGTAATGCAAATACGTGTGCATGAAAAAGGCAAATGTATACATTAAATAGTGAGATGGAGATCCTCAGACAGAACAGGTCAATGATGTGCCATTGCATTACATCCATCTGTTCATTTGTTTGTGCCTTTGTTTTTCTGTCTACCTTAAGGCTTTTGACTGTTACTGGGTGACCTTTGTCTTTCTTCTTTTTCTCACAGAACTATTCTCTTGTCTTCAACTATTTTACTTCAATAGATGCCAGTTGACCGGTTTTCCAAGCTGTGGCGACACAGTGGTTGTATTGCTGCCTGACTGAGAATGGGTCTGCCTGTGTTTGTCAATGTAAAAGTGTAAAGAATATCAAAGTTTTTTATTTATAAATATATTTATATAAAGATATAAATAAAAAAATATTAAGATAGCACATTATGAACCAAAGTGCTTTACGATGGATGACACACACTACATGCATACAAAGTAGTTATGCTACAACCTGTCCAACATCCACTGCAAGTCCCTGTCACTTCTAAATCCCACTCATTTTACTTTAGTTTTACATTTTGATGCTGTTGTCATTAATTTCTCTGCTTGATGGATTAAATCATCCTGTTGGCACTTCTACAGTTTTGCTGTGCCAGGATACATTCTTACTCTGTGAGAAAAAAGTAACAAGTGTCAGGAAAGGGTCATATGGACCAAGACGAATCGTTAGGTATGAAGAAAATGTAAAAGAATGAGCACATTCTTTCCCAGTATGAGGTCCACTGATGGATATAAATTTACTACATTCCCAAGGCTAACAATGCAATGTTTTGGCCACTATTCATCAGATAAGTCAAGGATGTTGTTGGCATAAGTTCATGGGAATGAGTTTTTGAGTCAGTCTGTGTTGTCCGCACAGGTTAACACTTTATTTTAATGTGTCGCTGTTACAGTGTACCTACCTAATTAGGTACAGTGGTACAACCTGTGTAACAACATGTACTATCAGGTACTATCATTGTACTTGCATTATGTATTTGTGGGTGCCTACATATAGTTGTTACATTGTAATACTGAGTGCTTTTACAAAACTTTGCCAATTTGCCTACATTTTCATCAAAAGGCAAAGAGCTGACCTGAGACCTGTTGGATGGGGTAAATCTGGTCATGATAGATTTGATATACAAACCATTCTTAGCTCCAGTCAAGGCCTCATTGTCTTCAGTGTACATGTAACAGCTGTGCTGCTACAACCTTGTTACAGTGGAATAAACCTATTAAGTGTACCAGTTAATTACTTACATGTACATATGTCTTGGAACAGGTCAGTGACAGTTTAAGTCAGAGTGAAATTACAATGAGCATACAATTGGGAATGTGTATGAGGTAGTGTTAATTTCGTCAGACGAGACGAGAGGAAATATGTTCATCAACTACCTTTTTTTTCATGACTAAGACGAGACGATGATGAGACTGCACTAATGTCCTGAAACACTGACTAAGACTATCTTAAGATTCATTATTGTTGACGAAAAAAGACGAGACTAAAATGTTTTGCATGAAATAAAAACTAAGATAAAATCTCTCTTCATTTCGTCTACAAAATGAGAAGACAGAATATCTAGCTGTTATGTTTTCAAAATATTCCAAATGAGTTAATGCGCAGCAGCTTTCCTGTAGGCTAGTCTACGTGCTGTTGCTGCAACCCTGTGGCTGCAACACGAAACTACATGGAACAATAACACCGGAGATTTCTGTCAGAGTTAGCAAGCTAACTACCTAAGCTTTATGCCACAATGCTACAGACCTAGAAGTTGAAGCTTCTCTCATACATATAAAAATTAACATCCTCCAGAATGTCCATACGAAAATTTTCAGCAAGTAATGTCAACTATTTAACTAGTTACACTGATGATGCAAAGTTTGCTAGCAAGTAAGCTAATATGGAAAGTTCGTTAGCAAGTTAGCTAAGATAATATTCTCTGTTAAGATGGAGAGTTTGGGGAATGTGTTGCGCATATCGCCATCTAGCGTGGCGGAGTAAAACATTAATACTTGGGTCTACGACAGTGTTTCTCAAACGTTTTCAGACGAAGGACCACTTAACTAACTAATAAAAAAGAAACGCACGGACCACCTAGCTAAAAAAAAAAAGATTAGACCTACTTCAACAGTATATTAGCCTACACAATAGGCCTACTCACTGAACAGCCTTGCTTATTGTCTTTGCACTTTGCTTATTGTGTCAGAGGATTCATATGATTTAACTGGCATATCTTACATAGACAGTGTTGCAGAACTGTTTGGATTTACATACAGTAGCCTACAAGTTGGTTCAATATTCCAAACAACTCATCTATATTATATTTTACCACGTCTGCTTGCGGACCACTTGGGATAGCTTGCGGACCACCAGTGCGGACCACACTTTGAGAAACACTGGTCTACGAAGATCATGACAGTGGTCCATTCAAATCTTTTACTGTCTATGGTCAAATCCTAGCCGAGCTATAACTGTAGCTCGACTTACCTGTGCATGTAAACATACTGACTGACAAAAAATCTGAATGAGTTCTAACAGATGAGTAGCCCTGTGGACACACAATATTGGAAAATTGAGATGTGTGAAACACTATTTCACTGAAATGGTAATCAGAAATAATTTATTATAAAAAAAACGACTAAAATGTTTTGACTAAAACTGACTAAGACTAAGATACCTTTAGTTTTCTTTTGACTAAAACTAGACTAAAATGACGAGACTTTTAGTCGACTAAAACTTGACTAACAAAAATGATATTTGAATGACTAAATATGACAAAGACTAAAAAGGACATTTCGTCACAAGACTAAGACTAAGACTAAATTAAAAATAGGTGACAAAATTAACACTAGTATGAGGTATCATTACTCTCTTATTTCACATTTGGTAATGTACTGCAACTTTACATTGACAGTTGACACTCACTATTTGTAGTAGTAACTAGATGTACCACATAGTGGTACAAAATATGACCGCAAAAATAAATCACACTTCAATTTGTCTCCATCTCCCCTAGAGCCTGACCGATATGGGATTTTGAAGGCCGATGCCGATTTCGATATTTGAGTTTTTCCAAAAACTGAAAACCGATATATCGGCCGATAGTCATTTTTAACAAACACAATGTAAACATTTTCTCCCATAACAAGGTTCTGATCAAGGTGGGGCATTATGTCTTAGAATAGGCCTATATATTTTCCTAATGAAAGGCTCTTCATATACAGTAATTCATTTTTTTAAGAAATAAAAGAGTCTCAGGTCTTTGTTCTGTGATAACCACATTGCCACAATCTACATTGTGAGGTTTATTCTTTCACACAAACTCGCGTCACAGACGTACGTCACTATTAATTTGGAGGTGCAAACAATCGGATTTTTGGTTATTTAACCATCAGTTAACTTTAAAACAGGCATTTTACTTTGGATAGACAATAGCAATACATCATAGGAGTGATTAACGTCAAAAAATCTAGACTGGAGTAACTCAACATTTGACACCTCTGATATGTTCTAGTGTTCTAAAGACGTCAAATAGCCCGTTATTGTTACCAAATTGATAGCCAAGGGGCCAGCAGTGAACATGCATGTATGGCTATAAAAACTGTGCCTTCATTTTACAACTAAACACAATAAAATACTTGTATAACCCTTGAGCCAGCTCCTTACTATGTTATCTCAATGGCAATGCAGCATTTGTTTGCACCTCCCACAGCATGGCGTACCTAATTACCTCCCAAAAACGCTCTTAAGCGCCCACAAATACCCGTATGTTTGTGCGAAAGAATACTTAATGACTAGCATTACATGATCAGTTGAACTTTACTTTTAGCCTTTGTAGCCTACCGACAGTTTGGAAAATGCCTAATATCGTCAGGCCTATAAATTGGGCTCTAATTTTCTACTCCATCCCCTACTCTTGCAACTGTTGTATGCTAGTATGTGCATGCCTGTGTGTGTGTGTGTCAGAGAGGGAGGGCTGGGTGTCCCTCATATAGAGTGGGTGTATGTTGCCGCCAGAATAAGCAACCTGTTAAGGATGCTAACAATGATGACGCAGCCGTGCGTGAGCTTCCACGAGCCTCACTTCTGCTACATCTGAGGAAACGCAAGGTCCCTCTATCTACATCAGATGACGCCAGCTTCCTCGGGTTCAGAAGAAAACCCAATGAAAAATTGGACACCAACCCACCAGGCTTCGGCGTGTGCTCGGACTGACTGGACCTGAATGACCTATGCAACCGCGCAAATGTCCAACTGCGCTGGAGGGACGCATTAGGACAGTCAGTGGAAATCAACAATAATATCATCACGGATCCAACCATCACGGCAGAGGCAACCATCACAACTGGCGACAACATTCAACTTCTCGACGCGCAAAACACCAGAAGGACAATAATCAATCACTTCCACTTGCGCATGATTCAGCACTGGACAGGCCTACGCCTACAAGGACAACTGGCCTGCCTGCCCTGTGCCGACCATAACGTATCACACACAGTTCTGAAAAACACAGCCCTACAAGATGACATCCACAGATTTACAATAAAAGCTCGTCTTCAGGTACTACCAACAAAGTCCAACTTAGCAACATGGTTTCCATCCGCACATGAGCCGTTTTGTCTGCAACATCACAGCCGGCAAATTGAGACGATCGCGCACATCCTTAATGGCTGCGCTGCACACAAAGGACTGTACAACGCGCGCCACGACTGTATCGTTGCACTGTCAGTGAAGGAGCTCCGCGACAATGCCACCTTCACTGCAATTTATCACAACGAAAAGATCAAGACAAACTGGTTCTCCCCCCCCACACGAACAGTGCTCTACATTGGAAACTGCCATAAATAACTTACCAAATACACCTGACATAGTTGTAATTAATGAACACACCAAAGCCGTTACAATAATAGAAATTGGTTGTTCTTTCGATGTTTACATGGACATCTGCTATGCTTCAAAACTGTTAAAATATCAACCATGGTACAATGTTCTCAATAACTCTGGCTACTCTGTAAAATCATTGCCCTCATTTTTGGTAGTTAGGCCATGTGCACAAGATGTGTGTATGAGGCCTGCAGATCTGTGGACTACATAAGAACAAGGCTCTGTATCAGCAGTAATTGGTAGCCTATACATATGGAGGCGTAGGTGCCACCTTTACCCCTAATGTGCATAATAAACTGGGATATTATAAACTGGGATATTGGCTGCTGTTGTACACCTTTCTATCAAATTTGGATTATGCCATGATATATGCTTATCTTCTAATCCAAATAAAGAATTTAAATGTGTGAATGTGTGCGTGTGAGTATGTGCGTGCCTGTGCGTTTATATATGTGTGTGTATGTGTTTGTGAGAGAGTGTGTGTGAGACAGTCCTGCTTTGTAGCTCCTCTCCTCATCATCCTCTACCAGCAACCCTTTGCATAAAAATTCATCAAAAAATTTCAATCATCCTCGGTGCCACGGTTCAGGTAGTTATTTAGGAAATAATTTTTTGGGTTTCGGGGGGCCCCGGGTGGTGGAGGAGTGGAAAATAAACTTTCAAGGTGCATATTTAATTGACTGAAAGGAAAAACAAGAGCTCAAAATTTCTCCAACTTGATAGAAACAGGAAATAGCCTATTGTGTATGCACAAGCAAAGACAAATTTGATAGCACATCTTATACCAAACAAGGATTTCTGCCCAGTAACAATGTATATTTTAACCATATCTTAACCAAGAGCGCAAACTCTTTCAAGCCCTTTTCAGCCGTACCACCGTAAAAAGCGGCTGACGTGTAATGGCTGGAGAGCGACTCTGGCGTGGGTAAAAGTCCCCCTTACAGCCGCTGCAGCACGAGATGAGAGTACTAGTGAGAGTGAGAGTGAGAGTGAAACGGAGAGAGACATGACAGAATACTGATGACTGACGTAGGCGAGAGGGAGCCAGACCTCTGCAGGTGAATCCTCAACCCTGAGGCTCTTTTCCCTCCCTCTCTCTCTTCCTTCCTCCATCCCTCCCTCCCTCTCTCTCCCTCCCTCCCTCTCTCTCTCTCCATCTCTCTCCCTGATACTCACTGACATCTGCAGCAGCTGCGGCTGCAGTAGCACTAAGGTACAGATGCACATAACATTAGTGCACCGACTGTTACACAGCACACAGAGACAGGGCTGCAGGGAATACGCAGGGAAAGAGACACAGGGCTGTAGTAGATGCTTACGTACAATTCAACACTAAGGATACAGAAGAGAGAGAGAGAGATATACCACTCTTCCTCTGAAGGCCATGACTTAGAACTGGAAGGAATGCGAGGCACAATGTGGTAGCTATGAGGATGGGTAGGTGAGGCGGCTCAGAGGCACCAGTGACGTATTTCTGCCTCATATTTAATTCACAAGCATAATTACATCGTGCCTGGATCATAGGAATCAATAGAATAGCTTGTGTAAAAGGCCCAACAGACGGCAATTGCTTCTGAGCTGCTATGCTTTATTAATAGGCGTCTCGTTAGTTTGCCCAGCTCATAAGCAGCTTGGCTTCATGGCTCTGACGTATACAGTAAAAAATTATGGTTAACAATGTTGAAGCCAGAGTATAAGAGAAGCCAGAGTACTGTATATTAATAATTTAAGAGAAATAGCAAGTGGTTAAAGTGAATATTGAGCACATAAGGAAAATGCCCACCCCCAACACACACTAGATTTTCTAGAGTTGTTGACTTGTTGCTGATTTCCATGCCAAATCAAACATGTTCCTAAACTTAGGTCATCATGCTATGCGATTACTAAGAGATAGGCTGTTTGAAGATGTGTAATGCCAGAGGTTGAGATGGTGCCTGGCCCACAGCTTTTTATGTGACCGATATTTATACTTCCAGGGGGATGGGTTAAGGGGATAGGCTTGGGTTATTTCAACACCATGAGGATGTGTTGACCTTGACAATGAGTGATGGAAACTATGCCTGTGTGTGTGTGTGTGTTTGTGTTACAGCAAGGGCTGTAAGATGAGGTAGTGGTAGCCTAATGCAAATGTTACAGTCAGAGACTGTACTATTGGGTGTCTGAATTTTACCAAATTGATTTTTTGAGATGTCCAGTACACTGACAAATAGGCTAAGTAAACATTGAGATTTGCATTTCAATATACATTCAGTATGCATAGCACACATTCTACAAAACATTTTAGTTCACATTGAAAAGTGACAGTAAATATTCAGAATACTGACAATCCTATACATTGCTGTTTTCCATTTCAGGCCTTTTAATAACATTTGTTTTACATTTTCACAGTAAACAAATGGCTTTTTACATTTTCACAGTAAACAACTTTATATATTATACATTTCTGTCCTGATCTACAAACATCTCTCCTGTGTAGCCTATAACGATATTTGAAATTCTTGGCAGTGTATTTGTACTACAAACCGTGTATTGCGCTAAGAAAAGAAATAGAGCAGTTTTGAGGTAAGCAAAAACAGATAGAAGGTAGATTTATGTCAATAAAATGATAGACCATAAAAGAACATAAGATAATACATGTATCATTAAAGGAAAATCACATCTGCCACAGAAACATCACAGGACTGTGCAGTTCCGTTGTAAATCTAAAGACTCTTCAGAGGTAAGTGCAATACAGTGGCCCCCAACAAATAGGTTGGCACCTTATGATATTGCATTGGATACTTCAAACAGTTCTAAAATGTTCATCTGTGTGGGATAGCAGAAAAAGAGACATGTGGAGAGAGGATGACAAAGGGAAAGTCAGAAAAATAGAGAAATTAATACAATGTTTGCATGAATACAATGTCTTATATCTAAGATTAGTGAATTTTCTTAGCAGCTGTTTCACTGTCTTTCCATAATGTGCATGCTATATGAGGAAGAGAGATGGGGAGAGAGAGAGAGAGAGAGAGAGAGAGAGAGAGAGCTTTCTCACAGCCAGGCAGATGTCCCTGAAGTTTTTCCCCCTCAACTCACTCTCTTGAAGTCTTCCCTCCCTGTGTCACTGTTTTACATTCATGGGGGAGCCATTCCTCACTCTTCCCAAAAGCAGCCCCTCTCCCCTTCACAATGCACTGACCAGCATCCCTCTGCACCCATTGCCACAGTCGATGATCACACATACCGGAGAAAATTGATTCACTAAACCCGTTCCGGGATTGCTCTTTACGTCAGTGCACGAATTAATGTGAATGTGTGCGAATAGACTGTATGTAGGCTATGCTTATAATAAGTATTGATCTATGACAAGGCCTTGTATTTCATTTTATAACAGAGTCTACTAATCTGGCACAGGGACAATTAACATGTAATTAACCCGTTTACAAGTGACAGCCGTGATGCACCTTCTGAAAAGATAGTGTGTAAGGGGAAAATGCGGACACAATGAGTAACCATAGAACAAATGAGTTATAGAAAGGTGGCAAAGCGAGTTAGCAGTGTGTGTGGGCGAACATGTTTAGGAGGGACGGGGAGGATAGGGTAGGAGTGGGCGGAAGTGACAAGAGTTGAGAACGAGAGAAAGATTGGCATTGCGAACGAGGGCTCAAAGGCAACCTGCTCTCTCTGTCGTGATTCATCGTAAGAGCGATTGTCTGGATACAGGGCGGTATAATAAGTGTGAGCATCAATTTCGCCATGTTAATGACTGTCACTCACTGTTTTCCAACAAACTCTGTATGTTTTGTTGATCTCTGATTTGATTTATCATCTGATTTGATTAAACATTAAGTCGATGAAAAGATGGCTTACTATTGAATGTTGTCTAACCTGCGTGAATTTTCATGACGACGTTTCATGTTTCATTAACCAAAATCTCACTTAATGTCTTTAACATGTCCAGCATCTTAATTAGGGTAGTAAACGACCTCTCACTGCTACAGTATACGTGGACTCAAATGTGGGCCACGGCGCCAGGTGAACATTTCTTGAAAATATTGGCATCTGTAGGTTACTTATTACGCACATTTCACATTATGCGCGTTGCATTAAGACGTGTACGCCACATACCCTCCAAGGATGGAACACTAAATAATTAATCAAAAAGAATACTCAACACATAACCCTGTAAATGATGCTTGAACATTATTGCGCTTGAGTCGTGAGCTTCTTTACGCATTTTGTTGTGCTCTCTAGCTCCACGGAACCCTGGCGTCCTCCCGTTGCATTTCCTCGGTGACGTAGTGCCGTAGTGACGTAGACGTCCACGTACAAGCCCGATGTAGGTGATGTTTTTCAATGAATGAGGCCCCCCTCCCTCACCCATTACTACTACGGGCATGTCTATAAAAAGCCAACGATGGGAGAGCCCGCTAAATTTCACTAGTGTATATGATACGAGGAGTGTCAGGATAAAACAGGAGGGAGAATTCTGGTAGCTGTAGCCTAGATATTAGAAGACCAGTAGGCTACTTCGTTAGCCTCTTTGTTATAAATATTATTAGCATGATGCAGTAGTCAGATTTACCATAACTATTTCATGAGTATCGCGACTGGTGACAAATGATGACAAGAGCTGGTGAAATGGGCATTGGCTTTGAACCAGGTATGTTTCTCTTTACATTGTCCTCAACTTTGAAATACCATACGATGCGTTTTACATGTATGCTTGTGATTCCTTATCCAAGAATGCCATCACAGCAAGATTAAGGTTGGATAAATATTGTCATGAATCGACGAACTAGGTGTATGATTTGAAAAGTTGTTTGATGAAAGCGATATCACGACTTTAATTCCATATGCGGGCCTTTTAGTGAATGTACGGTGGCTGAAAAGGGGGCTGAAAGTTGCTGCAGTGTGACTCACTTTAGCGCACATGGGCAACAACAGGACTGATCCAGGAGATTTGAGTCGGTGGTCTGCATGTTTCATGCCGCACGGGTGTGTTTCGGATGATGATTATTTACCTCGGAACTAGTTAAGTTATTTTGGTGCGTCGAAAATGTGTCAGTGGTGCACATTTGGTGTAGATTTTTGCTGTAGACGACAGGAAGTCTGGGTTATTAATAATAATTGAAAACATTCCCAGTCATGTTTTCCTTTGCTTTGGTCGATGCCATTCAGATGATATTAGATTTGATGGTGATTCATCTCGATTAATTACATTTTAATTAACACTTTCATATTAGTAGGCCCCTACAACATAATGTCATCGAGAAAGAACAACATGAAACGGTATTATGGCTTAACTTAGACTGGACAGTTAGCATAAGTTCTTTTTAAATAATAATAATAATAATTATTATTATTATTATTATATTGACACTGTGATATCATTTATTATTTCTTACTAAATGTACCCTGCCTCATATTTACCCCACCTGTTTTGAGGTTTAATATTATTATCATGTAGTATTTATATTTAAATGTTATAATAACTGAAACGACTAGACTTGCCTAAACAACAAAATTGGCATATTTTCAAAAGACCTGCAATTGTAATATTTGGACGCATTTGACTGGCAGGTCTAAACACCAACATCCTGTGGCGTTTGGAATAATCAAATCACTTCATTCCCAGCGCTCCCCTTTTTCCTTTGCCTTTGAAATTTCAATGTTGTGACGTACTTGGATATGAAGTCAATCCTGCGTCACTACTGCGCACATGTCGACGATTTCCAATCGCCCGGCGGGACCCTTTAAAGCGACAGCGCACCTAGGCAGCGCATCTGTCCATCACCCGCATTGCGATCTTGCTGGCAGTGGGCTGGGATGTGGGGGTGGGCTGTGCGTGGGGAACATTCCAATATCCCCCGGGCATCTCCGAGTGTGCTGCGAGGAATACTAATGTATGGGTGTTCATTATTCTCTCTAACCACCTCGCATCAGCCCTGATGTCTCTTGCAGTTGTTATCTCTTCCATTTGACATCTCTGGAGGGGTTGCACTCGAATGCGTGTATTTTCCTGTGCTGCAGGTCACAGAACATAACAATCATCTGCAATTATCTAACTCTGAGCATTATTCATTATTTATGCTAACTGTTGAACTCCGCAATTAGATAAATAGCATAAAAAGGGCCAGTGTCGATATGAACAAGTCTGCATCTCTTGTCCATGGTGCTGAAAGTTCACTCTCGTGGACGTCACAAGAACTAAGGAAAGGGAATAGGCTATGGCTTGGCCTTGGGATGATGTTTAAACACCGTCTGCTCTTCAGCTTCTAAAAAGCAGAAACTTAAGTTGCAGGTTTAAGATAGATAATTAATTGAAAAAGTTGGATGCCTAGCCTACTTTTATGATTCCCCAACGCCGTGCTTGGAAAGATTGAGGGCGCTTAGCACAGTATTTACGGTAGTCGGCACCATGGACAGCGAACGAAGTCCTAGTAGCCTACCATAAAGTCGTTTTCTAAATTATTAATAAAACGCCCGAATTGTTTAAGAGGGTGATCGCTGAAGACAGCAAATAATAAAAAGTAAAGAATTCTCTCCACATCACCGTCACATCAATGTTAAATGTCACACCCTCCTCCTCTTTGACCATGACATGAAACTATCTGCCACGGAGCAGATGACACTAACAGGGCATGTTAGTAATCTATTTAACATCTTACAGTCGGTTGTTAAACATGCACCCAAGTGTTAATTCTAGTGCACAACAACACCACGCTTCCGGTCGTAGTGGTGATAGTAATGGGTTCAAGTAGGCTATAGCCTACTGCAGATCCCGCGTTTAGAATCAACAGGCTCTTGTGGTCATTGAGAGTTTTAATGGAACAGGTTTATGGTGTCATTATACATACAGGTCGGAAGCTTTGACGTCAGAGTGTGTTACTCAATTCAGCTTGCGTAAGACGATGGCACTCCTCATCTCCCACCCGATATCCTGTCACTGAGCCAGTCACAGATAATCTGCACAGCAATCAATAGTCGGTATCAGAAACTGGGTCACTACGTTGGTCTCGGACCACCCTTTTTTGTCTGACCACTGTGCATTTGAGTGTACCTATTCCTTACATGCAGTCAAGACTGTGTTAATAATAGAAGTCTCCTGCGATCTATAGGCTAACCTAGACAACCACCGATCAACATAATGTAATTTCATAACCTTAATTCCAAGTCTTTTTAGGTAATGCACCGATGAAAGACATTGCCGTGAGAGAGCACTACTTACATCTTTAAGGACAGTGCATCGACACCTTGGCTCTAGACTGCTTACTGCTATTACTCATTGAAAGTACAGTAACAGTCTACAGTCATGGCTACTGATGTCTGTCAAGCCTCTACAAGCCCAGAAAGCAGCCTGGGAAGGCATGCGGAGCAATCGTGTCCATTTGCGCTCGCATCTCCGGTGCTTTACGGGTAAGATAAAGGAAGCAAACAACTGAGGAGGAACAGCGATGACTCTCCATGAAACCACTGCATTGGCGTACATAGTATCTCCACGGTGGCGCAGCCAATCAGATTGCCTCATCTGCAGTTTCCACGGCGAACCCCCATTTTTCTTCCTGCTGCTGTCGCCATGGCTACCGTGGCTTTAGATTGTTACTGTAGCAACAGCACCATTGGTAACAGTCTACAGCCATGGTCGCTAGGGGGCAGACGTTACAGGGATGAAGTTATTCTATCTGCTTCGTTAGCCTTGTTATCTTTTTCAGCATTGAGAACAGCTATGTATGTTATGCATAGCCAGAGTCATAAACGCAGTAGTGCATATTTGTCATTCTTGGAGTAACATGCAAGCTAAGAAAAGGAGATGGTTAGTAGCCTGCATCTAGGTAGCCTATAGTGCTATATCATACAACTATTCTCTAAGGCTACAAGTCAGAACATGAAGCAACAAGCGAGCAAATATGATAATAAGTATGAGCCAGAACGTGTTTTTATGCTATGTGAGTACTACACAGCCTACCATACCTTTTCATCCACTTATCACACTCACTGATGTGTTAACTTACCAGACAGGAACTCACTTCTAGGTTAATGGGTTAGTTTTTCATTCCTTCCAGGACAGAAAACTCCTAGAGGGCTGTGCTAGTCTGCAACTTCATAATGCTGCAAGGCCCTGTGTGTATGAACACAAACATTCTGTAGAACTTCAGAGCTTTGCCAGTGACCTTTACAGCAGGGCAGCTGGAGAGGGCTGGGAGGAGAGGGGTTCAGTGAATCACCACAGCTTTTCTAACAGGGCCAGGTCCCCAGCAGAAGGAGAAAGGTCAATCTGTCATTGTTTTAGACCACACCGCACAGGGTGCTGTACACTCAGTTGTACCATGATCCACTTAGACAATAGATAAAGTTAAAACAAAAGGATGAATTATTTTATTTTCTTATTTTAGTTAAAAGAAAAATCGAATTGATAAGATACATATGACGGAGTGATTCATACTCATAATGCAATGTAAAGCTTCAACACAACTAATAAACCAATTTAACTCTCAAAGCGTCTCTGGCTGTCGTGTGTCCATCTCCAAGGTCGGCTTCTAGACCCTTCTAGAAGTGGGAGAGTGGCTCCGCTCCCTGCACCGTAAGAGAGTTCATGCTGCTGCAGATCCTCCACAGCATGTAAACTCTTACTGTTCAGGGACAAGAGCTGGTGGAGAGAAGGCTCTTACGTAGGTCTGTGTGCCGCCGCTTGCTCAGCAGGACACCATCAGATTCCAGTTAGGCGGGATTAATTTTGGAGCATGTACTCTCCTTGCAAGGCTGGTAGCTCTCAAGTGCTTTGTGTATCCGGCTGGGAAGAGCGCTGAGAGGGTGCGTTTATCAGCAGTGACTGAGTTTCTGCGAAATGACCGTCATGCCGGTCGGAGGAAAGAGCTGAAAAACACAATCACATGTACTTTAGTGTCCCTGAGCTGTGTAGCTGTAGGTCTGTCTGTCTGTCTGTCTCTCAAAGTGACCCTTATGTCTCTTGTCAAAATTCTTGCATGACTCTCTTGTGTCCCTGTACAAAAGTAACCAAGTGGCCTATTAAAAAGTAAGAAAAGTTGAGTGGTATCTTTTTTGATGCTCATCTTAACATTTTCTATGCAAAATGTGACAAACACAATTTGATAATATTTTAGATGAAAAAGATATTGGTGCATGTGTCATTCATTTTTTGCCCTGTAATGCAGAGGTTCAAAAGGAGTTTTTTTATTTTCTATTTCACCCTGAAGTGTTTTTGGCTTTATAATAAGGGACAGACTGACCTCCCACGCGCAATTAGTCATCTCGTTTCAACACTTAATTTTTTCTCCTCCTGTCAGATCCTTTCATCCATTCTTACAGCCATCCTTCTCATTTCCATCCTACCCATGGCTCTCTCCCACACAGGTATAAATCTATACTGGATTAACTCTTCTATCCCCACGTATGTCTCATGTGCTCTCAAATGCCGAGCACGATTCATTCATACCCTGTAATCACTGGGTGCAAGGAGTTAGTTAACTTGAAGTATAAACAGCACTACTGTTAAATACAAATCAACTCGAGTATTACTCCTGATGCAGAGAATCATATTATATTACTTCCTCACAGAGTGCCTTTATTGCCTTCACAATTACAGAGGTTGTTGCTTAGCCTTAGTCAACTCATTAGATATAAGGCCTGGTTTCAAATAATCCTATTATTTCTCTTTCTTGTGTACACATTTATTTCCATGACAATGATGGATGATACTGGTTACAAGTCAACTCTAGTCTATTACAGAAAATCATATTATCACCTTATTTCTGTTTAACCAGGATCATATCTCTAACAGTGCAGGAAGTTGTCACTGGCTGTAGTATCTGTGACAGGCTCTGTGGCCCCACCTGTTGGTCCTGACGTGTCTGTGGTCACTGTGTGGAGACTCACTTGCTCCTCTGGGCACCTCAGCTGGATGCCACCTCCATTCCCCCCTGTGTGTCCTCATCCAAAAGGGCCTGTGCCCAAGCGTCTGTCCTCCACATTTTTCTGTTGCATCACACAAGGGTTTCTGTTTGTAATCATCTGCTGTTACTCCTGACCCAGCAGAAAATGGGACCAGATGGGCCACAGTAGCCAGAGGGGCTTTTAAACAGCAGAGTGTGTGCCACATGTCCTGCCCTGCTGTAACAACAGATTGATAAACACTGCCTTGAGTGACTTCACCTTTAAGTGGTCTAGTCTGGACACTTAAGTAAGGTCCACAAGTTTCTACCAGGCCAAAGCACCTCTGAGCTCCCCGTCCAACATAAACAACCTGAAGCCATGTCACTATCCAGATTTTATCCCAAACTCATATCTACGAAACGAGAAACATAAAACTCAACCAAAAGCAACAGTCACCAAAACCCAATCTATGGCAGGCATGAGTAGAAAAACAGACACTCCAAAAACCCTACTGACCACTTTAAAAAAAAAAGTTAGAGGAGAGAGAGAGAGAGAGAGAGAGAAATACCGTATTTTTGCCAACTGTCGGGTCGTGGTGAGCGTCCACATAAAAGGATCCAGGTGTTTTCTCCCCTCATTCTTTCTTTTTAGTGTGTATGTTTTTTTTTCACCCCGGAGGAGCAGGAGCCACGTGCTGTTTGCCTGCACGGACTGTGGGCTTTGGGAGTGTGGGTTATAAACACACTGCCCAGCTCGCTCCTCCTCCGGACCCCTCATCCCGCGTCTCTCCCTACTCCTCCTGGACCACAGACATGTGGACATCTTGGAGTCAAAACAAAGCAGGAACCAGGAACCAAACCAAAACAAAACTGAAAAAAAAACACACACACACACCGCCATCACCTCGAGTCCCCTCCCCTTTCTCCTCTTTCTCAGACGTGGCTGCTGTTGTGCAAGCAGGCCCTTGGCATTACACAGGGACTATTATGAACTAATAGTCGGGGCTATTTTTCCACGGGGCGTGATCGCTTAATGTGCCCAGATTTTTTTGATTTTTTTATTTCACAGACAAACAGGCATACATATTATTGGGCTTATCCACATCTTGTGTGATGTGATATTTCCGTAAAGAAGGGGGGCAGGGGTAGGTGGGTGGGTAGGTGGGGGTTGGGTATGGGCATGGACCAGAGTTACATCACGTGAGGAGGAGACGGGAAATGAGGAGTGAAGGAGGAACGATGGGACAGAGAAAAACATGCTTTCCTGTTTATGTGACCTCCAAAGCTCAGAGCAGGCAGGGGAGGGAGGGGGAGGACTGGATGGATGGATGGGGCAGCTGGATGAGAACAGGAGAGAGAGAGAGAGAAAATGAGGTGAAAGAGATGGAGCAAGTGTGTGTGTCAGACAGATAGAGATTAAGAGCAAAATATGGTGAGAGGAAGCAAGTGTGCATGTGTGCCCATGTCAGAGATAGAGAGGAGAGAGAGAGAGATGGAGGGGAGAGAAAGAGTGAGAGAAAGAGAGAGAGAGAAGGTGGCCAAAGTGACTCAGCGTTTCCTGTCTCAGGAAGATAAACAATTTGTCAGGCGCTTCACATGAGCTGCCCCCTCATCCACCTCCGCTACGCCACCTCCACCCAGCCGCCTGAAGTAGGGAAGGGACGAGAACACAAACACAGATGGACGCCCTCCCGCACACGCGCGCACACACATACACACACACACACCGGGGGAAAAAATCAACAGACAAACAAGCCTGCTCGGAAACACACACACATGCATTACCATGTCATTACCCCTCCGGCTCCTGTTTCAACGCCAGCTTTCGCAGGAAGACCACAGAGAGAAAAACAAACCGGCTTTTACATTTTCACACCTCTGCAAAAAAAAAAAAAAAACAGCTCAGGCAGCAGATGAGTCTGGGCCAACGTTGGGCCAGACCCGGGCAGGTTCCGGGACCAGCAGTTATAAGGGACTGCACTCTTCTGGGTCAAAGTGCAGTTGGCAGCCAAAGGGAGACGTATGAAAACAATCAGTTTCAAAACCACAGTTGGCACAGATCATGTGAGCTGAAAAACTGCACAGCGCAAGGCTCTTCCCATTCCCTGTCAGCTGAGGAGCTTAAAGGGTCGTGTCAGTTATGAGATATCAGATGAGCTGTGAGAGAAAGAGGCACTAATTCTCCCCTGCTTTTCTCTGCCAATCCCTCAGAACAACACAGGAAATGGAGGCCCTTGGCAGAGGAAATGTGAAGTCCAAAAGTTTTTGGAAAAAGCAAGTGGGAGGGAAGGAGGGAGGGATACTTCGGGTGATGCCAGAGAAAGAGAAAAAAAAGAGGGAGAGAGGGAGAAGGAGAGATAGCAAGGCATTCCACGTACATCTGGAAGCAATCACAGACATGCACATTTAGGCAATGAGAGTACATAGGGTTCTGCACTTTTCCAAACACTCACCCACTGCTATACAAAATACATCACTAAATCAGTCCCCCACAAGAACACGGGATGTGTCATTCTCCTGGGCCCTGACACACATAATCCGTATGAGCAGAGCTCCACCTTGTGGACTCTGAAACAATTACACCCACTTCTGCAAACCCACAACTGCAAAATTAATCACTTGGCAAGAACCAGAGAAACAGAATTGTAACAGTTCCAGTTATTAAGTTCATTTAATTTTCAAAAATGTGATACAGCAACAACACACAATAAAATAAACAAGGTGTTCTACTCTCCCAGAATTTCCCCAAAACAGCAAGCTGGTTGCAGTGTGACAGATTATAAGGTGAGTGTAATATTTATTATAGAGCCTGATTATTAGTATTGGGTGCCCACATTCACATACTCCACACCATCCACTTTGTGTTAATAAAAATACAAGTTCTATGTTTATTTCTAGTTGCAAATAGCTGTTGTAAATTTTCATATTATTTGTATTTAATAATAACCACTGCACCACTGATCAATTTTAAAATGGTCTTCAGATTTCTTGCATTTTAAGGGACATTGTTATCGTTTATGGTATAATTAGTACCCCATTAAGTTTGCATAAAATATCGGTAAGTGCACAAATATAAGTGTTGAAAAATTGAGGAAGAGAAAATATTGTGAAGAAGTGCACCTCTAGTTTCTGCTTACCCTGGACCATGTCATTTAATCTATTGGCTCAACAGAGAGTTGGGTTTTACTCAAAGCCTCTGAAATAAACAGCACGAAAAGTCAGAAAGAAGCCCAAGAAGTTGAGCGTGGGGAGTTTGATTTTCTCTCCTAGAGAAACCTACTTTCCAGACACTTTCAAGTGTGAAAGCTCACTGAATAATGCAGCATGTAGGAGATCTCTAGTGGCTGTGTTGAAGGCTGGAGGTTCTCCGTGATCTGTGGGGGCTGACCTGCAGCATGCCCTTCCCACCCCTCCTACCCCCAAGATCGGAGCTCTACTGCCACCGCCCCCCCCCCCCCCCCCCCCGGGTGCATCTACCCCGGCATGGAGTCACAGGGTGCCAGCAGGAGGAGGAGGCCATTCTGAGCTTACCTGCAGCCGAGGCTTACAGAGAAAACCTGTTTTGATTGAGACAGACACAATTCAACCAACCCACCCCCCAACCCTGCTGTGAGGTAGAGCTTGGCTTATAAATAATTAACCCTTTTTTATCAGCGAGGAACAAACAATGCACACCAAACAGTCAAGCAGCAACACATGAATTTCCATCCTCTTTGCACATCTCCAGTCGGCTTCATTACCACCAGACCAACGACCAGGACACAAAGTACAGGACATTATTCATTTTATTCAGAATGTCACAAATTAAGGAAAAAGGTATCAGACATGAGCTGGTATGTGCGTCTGTATTTGCAGGCTAAATTTCCTTAGTCACACAGACTGCCACAGACAGACAGACAGACAGAGAGACAGACAGAGAGACAGACAGAGAGACAGACAGACAGACAGACAGACAGAGAGAGAGAGAGAGAGAGAGAGAGAGACAGAGAGAGACAGAGAGAGACAGAGAGAGAGAGAGAGAGAGAGACAGAGACAGAGACAGAGACAGAGACAGAGAGAGAGAGAGAGAGAGAGAGAGAGAGAGAGAGAGAGAGAGAGAGAGAGAGAGAGAGAGAGAGACAGAGACAGAGACAGAGACAGAGACAGAGACAGAGACAGAGACAGAGACAGAGACACACACACACACACACACACACACACACACACACACTTGCTTAGTGGAAAGGCTTTCTCCTCACCGCAACACAAAAAGCTCCTTGGGCAACACACCACCAAAAAATGTTTAATTGATTGAATAAGCAATGCATCATTAATGCGCATGGTGCTGAGCTTTGAGGTTCAACAGCCCAAGGGCAGCCCATCGTGATTCAACAGACATGGAATCTAATAAGCTTGGCTGTGAATCTCCGAGGGTATGCCAGGAAGATCGGAGATCTCAGAGTTCCACTGGGTCTTTCAATTTTCACGTCATATAAAAAATAAAATAAAATAAAATAAAAACAGTCTTTTGATTTCTGTACTGAGACATCTGGATGGCCCAGGGCAAAATGTGAATGACATTTCCATTCTGTAGATTTAAGGACATTTTTTACTTCTTGTTTTATGCAGTGGTAAATGTCTTTTACAATACTCAAGGTCCAGTGTCTACTCAGCCTTTGGCTACTATAAAGAATATTTCAAAACGTCAAGAGTTTTGAAGTGTGGTTACATTTGCTTAAGCAATGAAAAAGGTGACTGAATGAAGGAAGCGATATACCCACAGGTTGTTGGAACAAGAATAACAGGGTGGCTCAGTAATCCTCCCTCTCTCTTTTCTCTCATCCTCCCCTCCCTCCCTCCCTCTCTCCCTCGCTCATACACACACACACCATACATGAAGTATGCAACAAAGGCATATTTTCCAACTGTGATACAGAGGGCCTTTTTGGCAATGTGTCTGTTGTTGTTACTGCTGTTATTGTTGTTGTTATTGTTGTCATTATCAAGGGAGAGACTGGCAGAGATCCACATTAACATCCTGTGACACGCCTTGACGATGTGCTCCGGCGCTCTGATTGGCTGGCCAGTCTCCTGCAGATGGGGAAGATAAGCCGTGGTTGGCTGCCGACATGGAAGAGAGCAGCAGCGCCGCTGCTTTGTCCGGTCATTCCTCCTGACAGCCACAGGGGGCGCTCTGGTCGCGTCCACAGGGCTTGGGCTCGGGAGGCTGCGATTCAGTCTGCCCACTCTTCTGGAAAAGCCAAGGGCAGAGATTCAGCACGCTAGAAAACACTACGCTTAAAATGACGCTTTCAACGAGCCCCACAAGAGAGAGCTGGGCTCTTCAGCTAACACTCCCAGAAAATAAAAGAAATGCTGAGCAACCAGCAACCACACATGCAAACAATATAGAAAATAGGGCAAGTAAATGGCTCTAAATTTTACATTTGGCCAGCAACTTTTTTATGAGACATGAGAATTACATTTGAGTGACACGGTCTCTCTCTCTCACTCACATACACACACATATGTGTCACCAGTGAGTGCTGTTGCATTATTCACGAGTTATCCACGTCAATTAAAAACCATCATAGCTTATAAAACCTTTCCCCCGACTGCATGGTAAGCAGTGCCGGGTGGCCTGGATGTTCTGCGTGTTCACACAAGAACACAACAGTGTCCTGACACCTCCGGAGTGCACTTACCCACAAGCCACAGAAGGTGTCTCCATAGTGATGCACTCAATCCCCACACATGCCTTCACTCCCCCTGTGCCCCCCCCCCCACCCACACACACACACACACACACACACACCTCCTACTGGGTTTATTGAGCTGTTAGGTTCTCAGGCACATCTGAATAAATTATATTTCCCACAACCTGCCCCCCCACCCCCCCTCCTTACCCATCCCTTCATCCCTTCATAAATGTACATGTGATTGTGTGCCGTGCCATGCCACGCACCTGGGTCTGTCGACGAGGGGGCCGCGCCGGTTGGTTGTCGGGGTGATTGGGGGCCCAGGGCCCCAGGCTCTGATTGGAGTAGAAGTCCATGGGGTAGACGTCCTGCCAGTCGGCCTGCTGCAGTGCCACGGCGGCCTGGGGGGGTGGGGGAATGGGGGGGGGGGGGCACAGGAGGTGCGGCACAGGGGGGAGGCACAGAAACAGTCAACGGCTAGGCTTCTGCTGATGGCAAAACAAACACATTCTGACAAAGATGTCGGCTGTATTAACAATCCAGCTGAATAAACACAGATCGAGAGCGTGCGAGAGGACAAGAAAGCAGAGAGATGGGTGGAGACAGAAAGACGGCATCAGAGGGTAAGAGACACTTACAAAGAAAGAGAGAGAGAGAGAGAGAGAGAGAGAGAGAGAGAACAACAGAGATAAAGAGAGCGGGAGAGGGGGCTTCTGGAAGGATCTGCAGCGGGGATGGCAGTCTGCTGATGAGTTGCCTGTGCCAGTCATGTGACGGGTAGCGCGGTGGTGGAGGGGGGCCAGTAATCACTGTGTGCTGAGAGGCGACAGCGAGCGACACCACCAGGGCTCCAACCAGAACAGACACGTGTCAAAACAAAAACGGACAGCGGGCAAAAACCCTACGAATGAGCAACCATCATCCTTTTCCTATTGACTGAGGACATCAGCAGACGAGCGCCGCCTGAGACGGTAACCGCAGGCGATTGCTGCCGTGGCGACTAACACAATAACCAAACACATCAACATACTCTGGGAGTAAGGGCCTAGAATGTAGGCTCTAATGCCACGCACTCCTACTGCGACCATTATCATTATAATTAATATGATGACCACTTTAACATCCCCTGTTTGTCTAAGCTCTAGGACATGGACTCCCTCTCCTTGTCTCAGGCAGCCAGGCAGACGTGCTGTATTCAATAACATTC
This sequence comes from Alosa pseudoharengus, assembly GCF_046254945.1. Lineage (NCBI taxonomy): Eukaryota > Metazoa > Chordata > Actinopteri > Clupeiformes > Clupeidae > Alosa > Alosa pseudoharengus. The sequence continues at coordinate 12,667,469 of NW_027468598.1, read as the reverse complement.
CCGTCTGTCTGACACTGATCGTGAGCAGCGTTTGTCTATATTTCGCCAGCACTCGTGCTGTCACTGCGCAGTAAACACATGTTGCTATTGTTACGTGGGGACAGCTGGCAAAGCACTCTCCGCGCAGGACGCGACACTCTTATTTTGACGTTTTGTTATCCCTTGTTTGAGCTCATAAAAGGCCTCATAAAGCATTCTCTTTAGCTCTGTGCACAGTGTTATGTCTACCCGGTTTCCTGTGGCAAACTAGCTTCCTCCTTTCTCCGTTCAGTCTCTCTCTCACTCACACATTCTCCCTCTCTCCCTCCCTCCCTCTCTGATTCCTTCTCTTTCTAACTCAATCCCTCTCTCTCTCTACTCCCTCTCTCACTCTTTCACTCACTCAGTCTTCGTCCTGTTTCAAACGGCTTCTCTGCACTCCCCAGATTAAGCCGTACCTCTCCATCACTCCTTCATTAGTCTCTCCATCATCCCCTCCGTTTCTCCATCCCCTCCTCTCATCCCTCATGTGCCTCCTCTCTCTCTGTGCCTCTTACAGAGTTCTGGGGTGTAGTGTGTGTATGTGTGTGGGTATATATGTGTGTGTGTGTGTGGGGTGCTACTCACTGCTACTGTTAATCCCTACGCTGACAGGGGAGGCAAGTGTGTCTTATTGACTATAAATATAACATGAGACGCACTGAAAATAACCACTCTGCCTGCCTGCCCACCCTCTGCACCCCCCCCCACCACCACCACCACACACACTCACTCACACACACACACCCTCCCTCCATATAGTCTATGTCTCCGTTCCTCGTCTCTTCTAAATACCATTGAGAAATTGGGGACATACTGGGATATATTAGGGTGGAACACAGGATGGAAAAATTAATCTGCTTCCTGCTCAAGCATTCACTAGAGGTCTATGGTAAAATAATTCCCCTTATTCTTTGACATGAAAGTGGAAACAGAGACGCTGTGGAAATTGTCGAGCGCTTCTGGGACGGTGCCGTTTTTTTCGTGAGGTTCCTGACGTCGTCTACATTTCCATTTCTACAGCATTCTCCCTCGTGAGTGGCACAACCTGGGAAGAGATCGATTATTTCCTTCGCCAGGCCCGGCAGGCCCGCACCGGGGGTGTTGTTTGAGATGCCGCAAACGCGAGCGACTCCGAGCAATCACTGTCAAGTGTGCACAAAACATCAACATAAAGGCATAGAGGCATCATCAGACACAGACACAGTCAACGCTGCCTCCAAATTGCTTTCGCCAGACGAGTTTCGGAAATTTAGGGCTGGCATTTCAGCATACCTGCAATCTGCAAGGGAAAATAATACTTTACATGCCTAGAAACAAGATTTCTGAGCTCTGACTAACTATCAACGAACACAGTGGTCCAATGAATTAAGAGCAGCATACCTGCCTATATAGTCTTTTACACTGTGCCATGTGTCTATGCATCTACTGAATATTCATCGCATATTCAGGGCACTCCAAGGCCATTTTTCTACCAAGGTGGAAGGCCAGGACAGAAAAATCTAATTAGTAATTCCACAGCACCGTCTCATATTTCTGGGAGAAATCATTATACACATTCCTTAATGTCACTCTCGAATAATAAAAGACGCCTCTTATTATCTTTATGCCATTATGGGAGTACATATGATACCTAGGTGTTGAGAGCGGTGTTGTTTAAATCTAATTCTGGCTAAAAGGCTGGCATGAAATGAATGATTATGTGAGAGCACGCTGGTCCCTGGTGGCTGGAGGGGTGTGTGGAGGGGTGGGGTGGGGGCAGGTGAGTCATAAAGGCAGCAGCAGCAGTAGCAGCTGGAGGTGCAGCTTTACCGCCAGCAGGGGGAGCTGTTCCCCTACGGTCCAGTCAGACTGGGCCTGGCACGGAGGCCGCCATCTCCTCACTCTCACTGTCTCTGTCTCCTGCCTGCTGCTGTCTGAGTGTGGGCATGGGTGTGTGTGCCTGTGTGTGTGAGAGACACACACAAACACACTCAGGTTTGTGTTTGTGTGTGTGTGTTTCTGTGTGTGTGTACTCGTGAGGAAAAAAAGGGGGGCGAGAGAAAGCGAGCCTACCAGACAGCGACACCAGGTAGAGGAGAATGTTTTTTTTTATGCGAGTGTCTCGGGAAGACGACAGTTTTGTGCGTAAACAAGGCCGGCCGCAGCTGTAGGGGCGAGGAGATTTACTAACTCCTCTAATGCTTCCCCTGCTGGCAGACAGCAGCAGCAGCCAGCCCTGGAGTCTCTCTCTCTCTCTCTCTCTCTCTCTCATGCATCTGAGCTACACCGGCATAGGCAGAGAGATGGAGAGAGAGAGAGAGAGATGAAAATCTACATCTTCATGCAGAGGTGACTGAGCATGGAATGTGTGTATTGTATGTAAACTACAGAGCGCTTATAGAGGTGACGAGTGTGAATGTGTGTGTGTGTGTGTGTGAATTAGTATATATATATGAATTTATGATCAATTGTAAGGGCGTAATTCACTTCCTCCTCATGTGATGTGGAACATCAGACAGAACAGTGGTGTGTATGTGGGGTGGATGGGTGGTCTTGTCTGATGTGGACTTGTAAAGCACGCGTGTACCTCGTACGGAGACAGCAGGGGTTTGGAGAAAGCCGTGCCCCAATCGATGGACAGTCGAGGACAAGCGATCTGGACCCACCTATGGAGAGAGCGAGGGAGATAAACGAGTGAGAAAAAAAGAGAGAGAGAAAGATAAACTAGTGAGTGAGAGAAGAGGGAGGAAGGGAAAAGACACGGCACATTGGGGAGGCTGAGCACATCTCTGCCTGTGTTGCGAATGTGAATTTGTCTTTGCCTCTGTGTGTGTGTGTGTGTGTTGGTGTGTGTGTGTGCATGCGTGCGTGCCTGCATGTGTGAGTGAGTGTGTGTGTGCTTGTGTGTTTGTGTATGTGTGTGTGTGTGTGTGTGTGTGTACGCATGCGTGCATGCCTGTGTGTGTGTGTGCTTGTGTGTTTGTGCGTGTGTGTGTGTATACGCATGCGTGCGTGCCTGTGTTAGTGCGTGTGTGCGTGCGTGAGTGTGTTACATTGGTGTGCTGCACGGTCTCTTCCACAGCAATGCACCTGATACTTATGCTGCAGATATCGCTGTAGATTTGCACAGGCCTCATCAGATTAGGTTGCTATGAAGAGGCTGATCTGCTTGAAGGGGTTTCAGCCATTATCTGTGCACGACATGCGTAAACAAAGACCAGGGAGTGGGGAGGGAGGGAGGGATAGAGAGAGAGAGAGAGAGAGAGAGAGAGAGTGAAGGAGAAGTAGGATGGAGAGAGATACAGGAGAGACACGTGTGAGAGGGTGAGAGTGAGAGTAAGAAAATAAGGGATGAAATATATGGAAATGGGAGAAAGTGATGAAGGCAAAGAGATGACAAAGAGGTGGAGGACAGAGGGAGATGGACATTAAGATATGAGGAGCAGCCCACAATGCACACACAGCCAGAGAGGGGGAGAAGAGAGAGGGATGAAAGAGAGAAAGAGAGAGAGAGAGAGAGAGAGAGGGAGAGAGAGGGAGAGAGAGGGATAAAAGAGAGAGAGAGAGAGAGAGAGAGAGAGAGAGAGAGAGAGGGTGAGAGAGAGGGTGAGAGAGAGGAATAAATGAGAGAGGGTGAGAGAGAGAGGGATGAGAGGGAGAGAGAGGGTGAGAGAGAGAGAGAGGGATGAAAGAGAGAGCGAGAGGCATGAATATGAACCATAGAGGAGAAAGAGAGGGCAGAAGGAAAGAGCGAAAAAGGGAGGCCGAAACAATGAGAAACAGAGGTGGGGGCAGAGAGATAGAGAGATGGAGAGAGCGGCTGTAGAAAAAAAGAGCTGCACTGGCCCTGTCTCTATGGGGCTACCCTAGATATGAGCCTGAGGAGGGGGCACTGGAAGAAAGGAACAGAGGGAGAGAGAGAGAGGGACAGGGAAAGAGGCGATGGAGGGGAGAGGGAGAGAACAAGGGAGATGGAGAGAATCAGAGAGATGGATGTGTGGAGGGGAAGGAGAGAGCTGGAGAGAGACCAAGAAAGACGGGCAAAGGATGATAGTGAGTGAGTGAATGTGTGGATGTGTGTGTGTGTGTGTGAGAGAGTGGGAGAAAGAGAGAAAGAAAGCATGAGAGGGAGGTTGTGTGTGTGTGTGTGTAACAGAGGTAGGGGGAGAGGTGAGTGGAGTCTGGGGATCAGTCTAATGAGCAGCTGTGCTCCTGTCCGGTATGTGAGAGCGAGATCAGAGATCAGGCTCATAGGTGTATGCATATGAGGACAACACACACACAAGATATTTTTAGACCAGCCAACGCCTCATTCTTATTATTAGAAACGGCATCTTCTGCAGAAAACTATAGATTTCACTCCTGCAGATGATACACCAAGCACCGATAGGCAAAGTAGTCATTCTTGAAAAGAATTAGGTGTCTGTGGAGAGAGACCACTTCTTCTGCTGTATTACAGGTGGCATAGCTCTGAGATGAACACTAAGCTCTATGTGCATCACATGGGCTTGGCTCATTCTCGAGATTCCCTGTTTGTGAAATGGTACATCAGCCTTGAAAAATGTCTCCATCTGCTAGGCCTTTTTCAGACAGACAAGTTTTTCCTGTGAATAATAATTGCAGAACACGAGGGACATGCTTACTGTAAAGAAGTGAGATTTTAAAAAAAATATTTATCCCTTCTTTTGAAACAGTGGGAAAAAAAACAAGGTCGGCTTAGCTGGTTGGGGAAAAAAAGTTCAACATACAAAGACTGAGAAAGTAGTCTCAGTGTGGTGCTCTGTGTCTCCAGCTTCTTCTTCTGCTCCTTGTGCTCGCTCTCCCTCTCTCTGCTTTTGCACTCTCCCACTCAGTTTCCTTCTTTGTAACAGCATGTCTTATATCACAGCCGCTTGAACTTCAGAATTGATTGGGGCTTCACCTAAACCACTTGGAACAGTCCATTCCTCTCCTCTCCACCTCTCAATCCCTCTCTCTCTCTTTCTCTCGCTCTCTCTCAAAATATTCCTCCCCCTCAGGCCCTTCCACCCCTGGTCGTTTTCTCTCTTTAATATTCCTTCAATACTTCTTTTTTTTTTTTAATTTCCACCAAAACAAAAAGAGCTCGGCATTAATATTCCGATTATAATTTCGTGCCAGCTGACTCAAATTCTCCTGAGAAAAACGACTCTTCCTCTTCCTCGCGGCTGCGGCCGGCTCATTCCGGCCCCGGCACGTGGGACTGACCTTTAGATAAGCATGGCCATTATTCAGATTACACACACCATTAGCACATACATGTGTACAAATGGCCTTGCCAAGCAAAGGAGCCGGGGCTGCTGAGCTGGAGCCCCCTTATTAAGAGGGGAGGAGGCAGAGCTCAAGGAGTGAAGGGGGGGGGGGGACTCTTATCAGCGTGACACCGTCTCAGGATCAGGTAGGCTGTGCGCCCACAGAGGTGTCCCTGTAAACGGACCAGACAGAGACAGGAAGAGAGAGAGGGAAGGGGGGGGGGGGAGTAGACAGAACACAGAACACGTAACACACAGTAGGGAGAAAGGGATGAAGGAGAAAGGAGGTTAACGGAAAGACAGAAAGAGGGAAGGGAGAGAGAAAAAGAGAGAGAGACGGAGAGAGAGAGAGACAGAGAGAGAGAGAGAAGATGGAAAAAGTCAGAGAGGGGACTGATAGGAGGAGAGGCCCTTCTCAGAGGGAGATAGCAGATTGGAATAGGATGCCTGGGGGTGGTGTGCAGACGCGGGGCTTGGCAGGCGGGTGGTGGGGTGAAGGTGGTGGTGGGTGGGGGGGTTACACTAATATTAACTCCAGCGCCACAGTGCCGTGGCCCCACAAACAGACGCTCCGCTGCTCTGGGAGCTGGGAGTGCTCCGCGCGCCACCAAATTCAATTTAGCCAGCGCATCGGTGGCGGCATCGGCCCCGCGGACTAGCTCACGGGGCAGGAGGGACGTGGATGAAGATGCGCATCCCCACTCCCCTCCTCGGGTCTCTAACGTGTCCTGATGTCTCTCTCTCTCCCTCTCTCTCTCTCTCCTTCTCCCTCTCCCTCTGCGCTCATGTGCTCATCTATTCGATCTGCTCGTTTCTCTAGCAGTAGGGGGAGATGAGGAGATGCCAGAGTGCTACTGCTCTACTCGAGTGCACTGGCATATGATACGAGAGAGAGAGAGAATGAGAATGAGAGTGTGTGTGTGTGAGTGTGAGTGTGTGTGAGTGTGAGTGTGAGTGTGAGTGTGAGTGTGAGTGTGAGTGTGAGTGTGAGTGTGAGTGTGAGTGTGAGTGTGAGTGTGAGTGTGAGTGTGAGTGTGAGTGTGAGTGTGAGTGTGTGTGTGTGTGTGTGTGTGTGTGTGTGTGAGAGAGAGAGGACAACTCTATGAAGCCCTGATGAAGACTCTCTCCAGCTGTGCGTCCACTGACAGATCGGGGAAGGTGAAGGGAGGATGACCCCTGTGTGAGGCACGTGAAGCAAACGAGTGAATGAAAAAGAAAGAAAGAAAGAAAGAGAGATAGAGGGAAAGAAAGAGAGGAGGGGAGCCCAACAGTGAGACAGACCACATGGCCGCGTGTGTGTAGCGCGTAACCTGCCCTCACAGCCCTGGTGTGCTCGACACACTCCACATCTGTCCACACTTCCACCACTGAGACGCCAAGCAAGGGCGGGAGAGGGAGAGGGAGGGAGAGAGAGAGAGAGAGAGAGAGAGAGAGAGAGAGAGAGAGGCCAGACTGCCTTTGAACAATCTAATCGGACCTGCCTCAGTGCAGCACAATTAACCTTTAATACTGCAGGAAATGAGCTTAAATCCCACCCAGCCGCCACACTATAGTGTAATTAAATTAAAACATGTAATTACAGCGCGCCTTAAATAATGTAGAGCAGGCGTGTGGTGTTGATGATAATGAACACACTGTGTGTGTGTGTGTGTGTGTATGTGTGTGTGGTGTAAAGCAAGGAAGACCTCTCTCCCTTTATGATGGTTTTTAGTGTGGTGCTGACTATTTGCGATGCTGTTAAGATAAGTGCTTAGAGTGAGCGGAGCTGTGCTGTAGTTGAAAGCCTGGGGGTGAGAATAATTACGCACGCTAAAGTGTTTCCTAATTGTTTCTTTTCGATGCTTGAGTGTGTGTGTGTATGTGTGTGTGTGTGTGTGTGTGTGTGTGTGTGTGTGTGTGTGTAAATATGCCACCATATTTGGAGTAGGTGTGTGTGTGAGGGGGTACGGGGGAGGATCTGTTTCAGTGTGTGGGCAACAACCACTCCACACACACAAACACAAACACACTTACTGTACACAGACAGGCACTGCACAGACACACACACACACACACACACACACACACATTTTCGATTTTGAAATTCAGTGCCCACAGGTGCTGACTGCCCTGTGAGTCAAGTCCAAAGATCCCGCAGAAGTTGTGTTCACAGGTGAGCCCGGCGCTGTTCTCCGCTGTGCTCCCCCTCTCCTGCATCAGCAGCAGCAGCAGCAGCAGCGTGCGTCACGCGGGTCTCTCAGCTGACCGCGGGGCATTCCCAGCCACTTTGAGATTTATTTACACATCACATGATCGATGGGCGAGCGGAGGAACGGTCCCAAAAAACAGCTTTCTGAACAAATGGAATAGAGGCATGAAACAGAGGGGAGCTTTTCAACCTCCCGACCCTCAACACACACACACACACACACACACACACACACAATACACACACACTCCTGTCAGAGCAGCACCGGGCCTTTGGACTGCAGTACACGCTGAGCAGGAGCCTGAGGCCTTTGTGGGTGTCCGCAGCCCAAGGACACAGCCATTATTCTACTCATGGAGCCGACACATGTAAGACACCCACACTCACTCACACACACGGTCACTTGGATTCAAACACACACCGAGTGGTTAAGGGTCTTTCACGGTCCACGCTCACACACATTCACTCACACGCAGAGACACCCACACACCAGTCAGTGGGCAAGGACCCCTTTCACGCTCCATCAGTTGAGACACCTCATCACCGCCCGCAACACACACACACACACACACACACACACACACACACACACACACACACACACAGAGTTACGGTGCGGCTGACTGTTACCGCTAAAGATTATTGAGACAAATGATACAAACGAAGCAGACGTAATTCACAAGCACGGCTTACATTTGCACACGCCAACATAACCTTCCACAACGCATCCGTGACCGGTACAAGAGAAACTTCCTTGGGACACTTGGCAAACACTTCCCAAACACATACAATGAGAGGAAACACTCACGTTGCCGTGGCGCTGACTTCCTGGTTCGGAAGATGGGGAATGGGCCCGACAAAAAGTCAGGAGGGACATTTGTGTGAGGGGAGGTCCGAAACAGGCAGGGGCCAAGTGTGTGGGATGAGAGGGGTGTTGAGCCTTGGAGGGTGTTGTGAATATTTATGGTGTTTAAGAATTATGTATAATGAGTGTCATTTGATAAAACTGTTGGTAGCAGTGTTGGGAATGTCTATGGGGTTATGTAAACAGAGAAGTTATATTTTTCTAGATAATTGATTAGGGGAGATGGATAGTGGGTTATATACGTGGCCAGAATAGTCTGTAGGCAGAAGGGTCTGTGGTCAACCTATAGTTATGTTTGCAGACAAGCATATTGGGTCCATTGAAAGCTAGAGTGGAGAATTGGTATTTGATTATTGAAGTTATTGAGTCGTTATTAATTGAAATTTATTGTGAGGTTTTTTTTGGTTATTTTTTTCTACTCGACTGGTATATCTGCCGGGTGCCAAGGTAAATAAAAACTGTGCCATTTCCCGAATCTGAGACACTGCCTCCAGTTTTCTCTACCACTGCAAGGCCAGCCCAGCAACACACACACACACACACACACACACACACACACACACACACACCGCCCCCCACACACACACACCCACAGTAGAGCTTAGATCGGGCCCAAAAAATCAAGCCCGACCCTACCCGAGCCCGTGCACATTGTGCCCGAGCCCGACCCGGCCCGACACGTTAACTGTAATTATGAGCCCGAGCCCGATTTAAACCCGACATTTTTTAAATACGTGGGCCATTATAACTGACGTTCTCAACTAATTCCGAGCTGTTTGAGCTACAGAAATCCGTTTAGAGGACATTGAGAGGACAAAAGAGGACATTGAAGGCTGGCTATCATTATTTATGCCATGGCAAGCCTGCTTCATGTTCATCTTAAAGTATTTTTGCTGTCATAGGTGAACATCGTGCGCACTTAATGCACGCAACAAAGCATACCTGACAAATGCATACCTCTGACTTTTCTCCAAACTTCCTCGAAGTTATTTCTCCTGTTTTCATTTTGTTTCTTTACATCTTCAAGCTTCACGTTGCACTTAAGCTACACAATACAGCACAGCAGGCCCGGTGTGATGTGTGCGAGTGGAGAAGCTGCGCATGACACTTGTTGCGCAGATGACATTACAATTGACGTTTTGTAACTCTGAGCCTAACTTATTTAACTTTGTATACACTTGTTACTTAGGCCTACTTTGATAAATATAAAATATTTCTGAGTCTGACTATGGCATAGCTTTAGCTCCCCACCCAAGTAGGCTAATGATTAGAAAGAAAAAAAAAAGCAAGCTTGATCAACGACCCGGCCCGGCTCGGCCCGAGGATAGTGGCTGGAAATATCGGCCCGACCCGGCCCGCGGGTCAGGTCGGGTCAAGTTCGGGCTCGGGCAGAGAATCTAAACTCTAACCCACAGCCCATCTAATGGGGATGTGCGACAGGTAGACACATGGAGTGCTGCAGCACCCTAGCTCAGAGTCAGCGGGGGGCCTCCGTGCAGCCCAGCTCGGTGAGAGCACCCAGCTGATGAGATCAGAGGTGTGGGGTGGGTGCCGTGCCAGGGCAGGGGTACGGGGAGGCTGAGATCTAACACGACATACAGGCATCATGGGCACAGATTTAGAAGGGCACAGCTGATGAGGCTGGCCTCCTCCACAACCATCCCTCCATTTCCACTCCTTTCTTTCTTTTTTCCTTTGTCACACCTCAGCACTCTGCCTCCCTCTCTCTCTTCCTCCGCACGCAGACCTCCTCTTCTCAGCTGAGTCTCTCCTTCCTCCTCCACAGGGGGTAGGGCTGCTCATTACCTCACAGTGAAAGGCTGATGGGTAGCAGTGTGTATCTGTGTGCAATATGTGTGCGTGTCTTTCTTGTGTGTGTGTGTGTGTGTGTGTGTGTGTGTGTGTGTGTGTGTGTGCATTTGTGAAGTGTCAGTGTGTGCATGAATGTGTGTGTGCGTGCATTGGTGTTTGTAAAGAGTCTGTGTGTGTGTGTGTGTGTGTATGTACCAGAGTTTCCGCTAGAAAAAAATGGTGCCGGTCAAAGTGACCGGTAGAGATTTCGTTTTCCGGACATTTTAATGATATGCCGGTCAAAGATCCTATTATCCCTTCTTAATTAGTCAAACTGAGGAAAACTGGAGACAGGCTATGTAGCTTAAATAATGACATAATCTGTATAGAATGCAACATGTTCATTAGCCTAACTTAAACATGCCTAACAAGATCTAGCCAGTATCTTTTCATGGACAGCAAGAGTCCGCTTCCTTCGTTGTTTTAAAAAGGCTACGTTGTTTGTTGCTGCTACCCACGTTATCTCAGTGGTGACTGTTTAACTTGCACAGATGTGCACAAGAATGAGCGCTCAAACCACTACCCCCTAATGCTATGCCTCTTTATTTGATAACAATAAATTAAGAAATGTGTCCTATTCTGGGAAATGTTTAGTTTCTTTTTCTTTCGGCCGCGGTTTAATGATACCGTTTAATTGTGCCAGAAATTATCCGCGGACCAGTAATCGCCTCGTAGCCTGGCCTTGGCCTGTCTACGTACTTCCGGTCGATTTATTCGAAGTCAGAGAGTCTGGTTTCCAGGCTAATCGCCTCGTCGAGGAGGCCCTAACCCTGCAGATCATAGACAGAGAACGCATAAACCTACTGTATGCTTTGGGTAAAGAACACTTTGCATGTCCAATGTACACAAAGAATGACAGTGTCTTGGAGCGGCCGCACTCCCCGCAACTCCACTTCCAATGTCACTGATTCCGACAGATACGCCCGACACTTCTGCTTTTTATCTGGTGGTGGTGGAGTTGACCGGACATCTGAGGCTTCAGACGTTACCAATTTATCATCATCCATTGCGTCTGGCCTCTGAAAAAACGTTTAAGGCTAGTCTGCCTGGGCCTGGCCATGTTTGAACCGCCTCTCATTTGTTCGTTGTTTAACATGGACGTTTTAAGCATGCGCTTCCTATTTGAAATGCAGCATAGGTTATGCGTGTTGTTTAATAACTTTCAAACGGTAGAGCCTGTTCATTTAAAAACATAGCCAGAGGACGTATAGGCTTAGGCCTACATATTAAGGCTTATTCTAAAATTCAGATTGCGTTAGGGGACGGGATTATTAGCCAATTTCAATCGGACAATTTGACCGGAGAGATTTAATTTAGTCGGACATTTCATTTTTTTTTCGCCCAATGTCCGGTAATTACCGGACAACGGAAACCCTGGTATGTACGTGTAATATATGTCTGTGTGTGTACGTGAAATGTGTCTGTGTGTGTGCACGTGTGTGCGCACGTGCGTGTGTGTGTTTGTGAAGTGTCTGTGAGTGCATGAGTGTGTGTGCTTTGGTGTTTGTAAAGAGTCTGTGTGCACGCTTGTGTGTGTGTGTGTGTGTGTGTGTGTGTGTGTGTGTGTGTGTGTGTGTGTAGGTGTAATATGTGTCTGTGTGTGTGTGTGTTAGTCCCGCACCCGCCCGGTCCCGCAATAATTGTACACACATGTGTGCGGGACGCGTGCGCGCGCGTTCGTGTGTGCGTGCGTGTGTTCGTGTACGTGTAATACGTGTCTGTGTGCATTGGTGTTTGTAAAGTGTCTCTGTGTGTGTCTGTGTGTGCGTGTCTGTGTGTGTGTGCGTGTGTGCATGTGTGCATGTGTGTGTGTGTGTGTGTGAGTGAGAGGTGGAAAGTGAGCCCAGAGACATGTCACCGCGTCCACGGGCCTCTCGAGAGATTGCACCAGCACCACTCGGAGACTCCTCAGCCAGCTGACCCTCAGTGACCCTTCAGTGAAGGGCCACTTTTTACCTGACTGACTGACTGCAAGTGCGCTTCACCAGGCCAGTCTAAACACTCAACTCTCCTGTCGCCGTTTTCATTACAGAAGGCTCGAAGTTTGTGTGGCCGTTTGTGTAGGCAGCTTAGCGGACTCGTCACATTGGTGGTCACACAACCTGCTGGGCTCCCAAAGAGACGTAGGTGGACACGTGTGACATTTACATCTATTGGAGAACCATCTATCTATGGTGAAGATCTGACCTTAGGCCACCAAGAGAATTGTTATTCATGACATACACATTCACAGCAACAAAACTAATATAAAGGTGCAAGAACATACATATGTATTGTCCATATGGTATCAACAATACCAAAATATTTATTTTCCTAGTTCTTCTTTGTTGATTTTGTTGAAGTCCTTTGAGATGACTCACAGTTTTCATTTTCCATTGTTCGTTCCCATGTCAACAAAATGCTTTTGAAAAGAGCTACAATGCGCCAAGAAACTTTTGGCTTGGCCTTTCATTTCCTACTGATATAATGCTGTGATGTAATGCCAGTTTCTATGGCTATAGCAAACCACGCGACCCAGCTCTTGTTTCCATGCCATATGGCCATGTAACAACGAGATACCCAATTATAAGCATTCTGGAGGGGAAACAGGTAGGGGCGACATTGCAGAGAAGTCATCTATTATTATTTGGTAAGATCGGCTTTCTATTTCTAAACTATTTTTGTCCAGAGAACACTAACCGCTGGGCCTGAGATTGTGTGTGTGTGTGTATCTGAAGGGACTCACGCATCCACATCTGCCATCAGCTGCAGCTTGCTCGGGAAGATCTCAGACAGCAAAACCCTGGTGAAAGACCTGCCATGGGCCTCCAGCTTGGACTCCAGGTGCTAAATGGAGAGATGGAGTGATGGAGAAAGAAAGATATATGTTTTACCTCCATCTATTTATCCTTTTTCCATTCTTTTGTATTTCATTGTTTTACATATTTGTTAGTTGTATTTTTTTTTATTTTATGTATGTTTTGTAAGTATTAGTGATTCATAACAGCAGCATTAGTTTTATTATTTATGTCTGTACATGTTTTGACAACAAGAACTCTTGTTGTGTCAATAAAGCCTGCAAGTGAAAACTGAAGAGAGACAGTGAGAAAAACAGAAAAAAGAGAGAAAGAAAGAAAGAGAAAGAGAGAGCGAGAAAGAGAGAGCGAGGGGGAGCCAGAGAGAAGGTGGGAGGACTGAAGGAGGGGATGGTCATAAGGCTTTGAACATATTTTGCCTAAAGGCAGTTGATGTGATTCACTTAATGTTTGACCTCACCACATATACACACATGCACAAATGACCACACGCGCACACGCACACACACACGCACACACACACGCGCACGCGCGCACGCGCACACGCACACACACGCACACACACACGCACACACACGCACACACACACACAAACACACGATCAACACTGAGCTGTAGAAAGGAATAAGGTAGCTGCTGCAGTCGGCTGCTCTCCTTCAACTCACTAATTACACACCCTCTACTTTATAACCCCTCTCTCTCTCTGAGTAAGTCAGGCATGTGCAAATACATGCCCCCCCCCCCCAACCCCCCCAAAATAAGATCAATGGGTAGCCCAGTTCAGCAAGATAAAGGAGTGTGCCGCCACGCACCAGAATTGCCCTTTGAAGTGTGAAGCCCAGTGGAGCAGGAATATTACCCCACGAAAATCTCCAGACATCACTGAGGGAAAGTACTAGGTGAATGGCTGGCTTCAAAGGAGGCAGGAGTTTGCCAAATGTAAGCGGATAGGGATTTTTTCCTCCCTCCTTTACTACACTCCATGCTCCTACAAAAATACACGGGCAGATTCGTCGCGATTATCCCGCCCCATCTTGGTAGCAGTGAGACAACGCGACACCGATCCGCTTCCACGCACACACACCACCTCAAGCAACGCCCCGCTTAACCACCTCTGCATCTTTTAAATACCATCCAACGCGTACCGTAAATGTCTTACGAAGGTGTGTGGGTGTGTGTGTGTGTGTGTGTCTGTGTGTGTGTGTGTGTGTGTGTGTGTGCGGGGCTGTAAATATATGAAAATGAATTCCCATTTCAGATTAGACGCTGGAAAAAAAAAATCATTTCCATTTGGAGATGTGAGTTGGGCCCCAGATATGTGACACAAACTTGACAGGAACTAATGCCTCATTCTGCTACATCATCACCCAGCCCATTCGATGGGACTGCCTAATGGGATGCATGCAAATCCACAGTGAGACACAGGCTACAAAGAGTTTTCCCGGGGAATTACTTTATCTTCATCTCTCTCCTTCTCCTTCATTCCCCCCTGTCTCTCTCCCTCTCTGTCTCGATTTCTCTGTCTCTGTCTCTCTCTCTCTCTCTGTCTCTCTCCCTCTCTCTCTCTCGCTTTCTTGTCTTGCTGACTCTCCCTCTAGCAGTCTCTGGAAGAGGAATTCTTCCAGGTTTCGTCAGAATGACAGGGAAAAGCTCGGTATTGGCTTACAAATCTCATTTGACAGCACAACCGGGGAGTTGCTGGAAATCTCCATGTCTCAGTCTCATGCTCTGTGCATACCAATTAAGAGGAGAGGAGATGAAGAGACCACGGAGAGAGAGAGAGAGAGAGAGAGAGAGAGAGAGAGAGAGAGAGAGAAAGAACGAAAGAGAGGAGAGATAGGGAGAGAGAGAAAGAACGAAAGAGATGTTTGGTGGGAGAGTGAGGGGAGCATCTTTAAGAACCTAAGACAAGGGAGACAAGAGTGTGGCTGGAGGAGTGCAGATGACAGGGAAAAGGACTCTGGGACACAGAGAGACTGAAGGGCCACGCAATGTCTTCCTCCAGCAGCCTCACAAGCAGGTGATCAATCGACCCCAGCTGGCACCTTTCCCACAACAGATAAATGCCACACAGCCTTAAGAGAGAGAGAGAGAGAGTTTGTGTGTGTGTGTGTGTGTGTGTGTGTGTATGTATATATATATATAGAGTTGTGACTCAACATTGGCCACCCGAGATTAGACACCGTATGGATTTATATGACTCATCTCTCATTTGGCCTCAAGAAATAGGGTATGTTTCAGGGTATGTTTTTTACAGAGTGTGTGTAAGCATTAAGTGTTTGTTTGATATATACTTGTAAAAATCACTATTAAAATGTCTTCACTTAGTACCACTAAGCACTCTTGGAGACTTCTAAAGCACCATCCCTTGAAGCACTCTTCAGAACATTTTACCATCCATTACGCCAATCAAACATTTATGGTTCTACGACATCAAGGATCATAATGAGTAGGTTTTTATGATCCGTGTTCCTGTTCCTGACTAATGTTTCACACCACCGGATTCACGCCCAGCAATCTCTCACCGACTCACTTCTCACCGCACCTTGCTCCCCTGCCGCAACGAGAAACAACAGAAAACGGCGGCTGTTTATTGTGTGGATGCTTGAGTATGCTTCCTGCATCGCATATGTGAACACGCATAATGGAAATGTCAAACTAGCTATTGTACCTGTTTAACCTTTAAAAATGGTTTGCATATATAAAGTGACGCCAACCTGCATTTTTATTTGGTGTCACAACCATGACCTTAACGTTGTTAGTGTCTCACTCTGGTAGGAGAGTTCCAGGAGGACTCTGCTTGGCTTCCCCCGACCCCCCGGTACATTCTTCCATTCGAACTAAATGGGCGAACTAGACATGTTGTGAGAATCCCACAGAAACCCATCAAAGCCAGTTGCTATTAACAGGAGACACCACTTGACACACCACTACATGCCTCAAGACACACAGCTATTGCATTATCGGTGTTCAACATTTAATAAGTCCATTACCAGGTATCTAAGAACAACTTAGGAGAGCACTACACCAAACTACTTCTCAAAGCTGTAGCAGTTCTCACCTAATTAGCATGTAACAGGATTCACTTATTTGCCAAATGATATTAAGTCATAAATCCTGTTGCAGCGGCATGGTTAGAAGTTCAACGTTACCTCAAGGATCTTGGGGTTGCCCTGGCGACCAAGGGTACCCAGGATCAGGCCCCATCTTTGGGCTGTGCGGGCTTTGGCAATGGCCTCCAGCCTGGCGGCCCGCATGGCCTGGTGGTCGTAGTACTCTCGTGAGAAGACTTTGCTGTAAGGGTCATACCTACAGGCATGACAGGGATGCTTTTAAAAAATAATAACAATAATAATAATAATAAAAAACTGCTGGCCTTGTATCGCATTTTATTACTGTGGAAAATTAGATTAAGCATTCTAATTTAAGCTCATCTCAAGGCTAGGGACTTGGGAGGGAGAGTCCTTGAATCTCCTCAATAATTTATTGGAGAAAAAAAAGCAAGGCACATGGCAAAGCCTTTTCTAAGTTCTAAGAACAGCCTTTACAAAAATCTGCACCCTTGAGAGATGAGGATTTCGAGATTGTCAAAGCATCTTAACATTTTCTACCCCCATTTCAGCATTTTGGAAATCATATAAAAAGAAACCCAAATGAACGTTAAAGTCAAAGGAAGAGAGAGAGAAAAAAAAAACATGACATGTAAATTCATTACCTGTAGGCTGGTATATCTGGGTTGGCAATCATAATAGACTCGAGGTGAAATCTTCCATCTCCAAGATAACTGAAAAGAATAAA
>NW_027468598.1:12625702-12645702 GCF_046254945.1 Alosa pseudoharengus | reverse complement strand
GGTCTTGCATACCTAATTGCACAAGCACCTTCACATTACAACACATTCAACACATACAGTGCCTATAAAAAGTATTTCACCCCTCTTGGATATTTCCCCTTTTATTGCTTTAATAAATAAAATCTTTGTCAATTTATTTTGGGCTTTTTTTCAATAATTTACAAAAATCCCCTCTTTAATGTCAAAGTGAACGCAAATTTCTACAAAGTAATGTTAATTAATGAAAAATATATTATGCAAAATAAGCGATTGCATAAATATTCACCACCCCTTAAAGTTACTGA
This sequence comes from Alosa pseudoharengus, assembly GCF_046254945.1. Lineage (NCBI taxonomy): Eukaryota > Metazoa > Chordata > Actinopteri > Clupeiformes > Clupeidae > Alosa > Alosa pseudoharengus. The sequence continues at coordinate 12,645,418 of NW_027468598.1, read as the reverse complement.
TCTAAATCAACAGCAGTCCAGCCAATTGATGCTAATAGTCTCGCAATTAGTGAAATGGAGATCGCCTCAGTGCAGTGAATGTGTACAGTATAGTAATACAGTATAAAGACACCAGACCTCAATCCTATAGAAAATCTTTGGCTGGACTGAGCCGATCCCCTTCCAACCTGGCAGAGCTTTTGCAATTTTGCAAAGAAAAATTAAGTAAAATTGCAGTATCCAGATGCGCATAAGTCATTAATATTAGTTTGAAGAAATCTGCTTTCACTTTGATATTAAAGAGGGGCTTTTTGTAAATTACTGTAAAACAGGCCAAATTAAATGGATCAAGATTCCATTTATAAAAGCAATACAAGTGGAAATACCCATGTCTACACACAGTCACAGACACACACTCTCCCTCTCTCACACTCACTCACTCACTCACTCCCTCTACCACACACAGGTTCTTGAAAGGGAGCTGACTATCAGAATGGGGTAACCTTGAGCTGTTCAGCCTAAGAAGGTATGAGAGAGCGGCAGGAGAGGATGTGGAGGATGAAGAGGAGGCGGCTGAAAGTGGGAGGAAGAGGAGGAAGAAAAGGAGAAGGGAACACACAACAACACGACGCCACGGAGGGGGGGGGTCAGCAGTTACCTGCAGAGCAGCCACAAACTGGATAGTGCTGACCAAGGCCAGAGATTGACCTGGAGTGAAGTTGAAGCGGAGCGTGTCCAGGAAGTGAGACGTGTCCATCTGGATGTCCACAAACACGTACAGCATCTTGATGCCCGCTGTGGAGTCAATGGGAACTACACACGGGCAGGCAGACAAACACACACACACACAGAGTTGAGTCATACGGTGTGCTGAAAACTCTGTCATGCTGCCCTAGTGATAATAATTGATCATTTCTCTGAAACACAGATGTGGACACCCCTCCACACACACACACACACACACACACACACACACACACACACACACACACACACACACACACACACACACACACACACACACACACACACACACACACACACACACACACACACACACACACACACACACACACACACACACACACAAGGGAGTGTCGTGAAAAGAGCTGCAAGGCTGCGTGAGTTTTAACATCACACTTGGTGATCTAGACCTCAATTATTTAAAGAAGCAGAGGGACACATACCATCATTATTAATACCATTCATTTCACAGGCCATTTAACAGGCACTAACGCTGAGGAGCCCTGTGACAGGGGGACATGGAGATGGGGGGGGGAGGGAGAGGGAGAGAGAGAGAGAGAGAGAGAGAGAGAGAGAGAGAGAAGAAAGGAGATAAAGAAAGAACAAGCAAGAGAGAGAGAGAGAATGGGTGAATACAAGGAAAATAAATATATATGGAGTCCACAAGAGAGGAAGGGAAAGAGAACAGAACTATTAGAGTGAGAGAGAGACAGATGGAGAGAGAGAGAGAGAGAGAGAGAGAGAGAGAGAGAGAGAGAGAGAGAGAGAGAGAGAAAGTGAGAGAAAGAGTGAGAAAGAGAAGAGGAGCAACGGGCAAAGTGCACAGACAGATGCGCATGACATTCATTATCATTTGTGGCTGATTCGTGATCAGTAATCTAACACAATGTTACACTCCATTTGGACATTTCATACAGGGAGCCATTTTGGCATTGATCAAACAACTGTGGTGGCCGTGGAGACGCTTGCATATGGCAGAGAAATAGGAGGAGGGGGGCAGAGGATGACAGGGCGTAGTGAAAGACAAATAGCCAAGGAGGAGAGGAGAGGAGAGCAGACCAAGGGAGAGGTGGGGAAGGGACTAGTGGTGAAAGTGTGGACAAATGTGTGTGTGTGTGTGTGTGTGTGTGTGGGGGGGGGGGGGGGGGGGGGGGTGTCCTACACCTAAAATAAGAAGGAAGGAAGAGAGGAGGACATGGGATGGAGGAAAATTTGTGGCGACAATTAGCTGAGAGAAGTGATGAATGAGGTGGCATCTAGAGACAGAGAGAGAGGGTGGAAGAGCTAGACTAATGGAGAGAAGGGGAGAGAGAGAGAGAGAGAGAGAGAGAGAGAGAGAGGGAGGGAGAGAGGGAGGGAGAGAGAGAGAGAGAGAGAGAGAGAGAGAAAATGAGTGTGCATGTGTGAGACAGAGTGTGAGAGTGAGGTAAGATGTGTGAGGAGAAAGGTATGAAAGATAAAAATAACATCTAAGGGACAGAAAAAGTTAGGAGTTCTTGGTGCAACATGTTTCTCTTTTGCTCTCTTTCTCGTCCAAACACACACATCTGACAGCTGCTTACAGGTGCTAACAAAGCCAAGAGTAGAGTGGTAGAAACAAAAACAAGACTGCATCGATCCTCCCTCTAAACCAATTAGCAGCACTGCCTAAGTGCATTTAGTCATTGCAATTACAACCACTGTCAATGAGCAGCATGTTCCAATCTCCACTCTCACACACACTCTTACGCACAAATCCACACACACACACACTCACAATCCACTCTCTCACACACATACAGTACATACAGACTCACACACACTCTCTCTTTCCCCCTCATCGTCAATCCCCCCCGTCTCTCTCGCTCGCTCGCTACCCCATATCTCGGCCCGTCTCTCCTCCTCTTCATCTCTCGCTCGCTCTCCCTACAACGGCAGATATGGCTGTGAAACCTCATAAAGTCAGTGAAAATGGAAGATGACAGAGGGGATAAGGCATGAGTGAGGGAGAGAGAGGGAGAGAGAGAGAGAACGAGAGATATGGAAAAAAGGTGAAAGCAAATCAGAGAGAGGGGCCACGTCTTTGTGTGCCATTCTGGAAGTCTGTGTAATCATGTGCAGGTGCCTGACAAGGTTATTTGTTGCTTATCGAGACTCAGATCTATGACACATCCAAGCACATGCTGTGTTTCCTCTCTCTCTCTGCCTCAATCACACACACACACCATCACAAACGCATATGCACACTCTCTCTCTCACACACACACTCTCTCACAAACATGTGCAGATGCACACATACAGCCAGCCATCTCGCTCTCTCTCTCTCTCTCTCTCTCAAACACACACGGCGCAAATGCAGATTATGTGAATTTGTGCCAAGCGGATACAGATTCCGTTCTCATTTCCTAATTATGAGAGGTAATCGTGAGCTAACCATATCTATCCATCTGTGCAACATCTGGCACCAAAATGAGAACTCGTTTTTATGGAAGGGTTTGTGTGTGTGTGTGTGTGTGTGGGGGGTGGGGGGTAACATGAGTGAGTGACAACATGAGTTCCATGTGACTGCTTGCCTTTGCAACTATTTGTCTATATATATTGTCTCGCTTCAAGATAAAAAACAAGAAAACCAAAACATACGGAATGTGAGTTTATGTAAGAGAGGGAGGGAAAGATAAATAGGTAGATAGAGAAAGAAAGGGAGAGGGTTTGTGCATACATTTTCATGTATGAGTGTGAAGAATCTCTTTGTCAAACATAAAACATGAACATGTTCGAACACTAACACATATGAAAACACAATCTATATGAATGAGTGTGTGTGTGTGTGTTGGTCAGTAAACAACCTGTACAGAGGCCTTTAGCCTGTATTAATATTCCTCTGGTCAGTTCTGGTATTTGGACGAGGTGAGGTCGCTCTGACAGAGAAATATTGAGGCTATTGATTTAGCATTTCCTTTCCGTCTTACAGTCTCTAAGTGAGAGTGTGTGTGTGTGTGTGTGTGTGTGTGTGTGTGTGTGTGTGTGTGTGTGTGTGTGGCTTCAGACAGGCAACAGGCTGGCAGGAGCACTGTGCGCCAGGGGTTCTCCCAGTAGGGCCCAGGTGTGTTCAAAGGACGAACTAAAAGCATGTTTCTCATTGATCCGCTCGGTGGGGAAGGCTCCACTACCGGCCTCTAAAGGTCTGCTACCCCTCATGTACTGTTAAATAACCGCAGCCGAAGGCCGCTCCACTGCCCTGGCCGCCGGTGCACTTAGGGAAAGGAATTCTGTGAGCTCCAGGCCATCACCCACCACCCCAGGTCCCCATGGGGCTAAACGCCTCCATGAAGATTGCCACCTAGACTGTGCACTAGTTCTGGGCTAGACTTTTCACCTTAAAAACAGAACTGCAACCTTAGCTTTTGTGAACGTCACATTTGTGTGTGTGCACTGGTACACTATATGTTGGTTAATGTATGTGTGTGGGTGTGGAAATGTTTGGACCAGTGTAATTTGCGTTAGTTTTGCATTTGTGTGTAAATGCCGGCACTTTCCCTCAGACAGAATGCAAAAATTGCCAAATTGCACGGCAATTTTTGGGAGTCGTCACCTCTCTGTGTGTGTACATGGCAATAATGAAATTTCTGAGCTCAATAGCACCAGATAAAACACATTTGGTTAACAGGAGGGACCTAGTACCTACAATATTTTATATTGGCAATACGTGGAACTGGGGGCAATTGTACTTTTAGTCACAGTTCCTATAACCATTTTAGATCCCTGCACATAGAAACCACGGCTGGTGTAAGAGCATGTTAATTGGTAAAGCTCAATAGCCAACAAGCCAAAGGCAGCAGAGGCACCATTATTAGAAACCCACGTGAAAATATAAAAACTACATGAGGAGGCTGCAGAGGCCAACGACTGTCAGGCGATAAATGCTTTCTGGGCAGATGAGAAGAATATGGATGGATCAGTGCTGTTTTTCTGAGTGCTTCCTGATAACATGATGATCCATTTCTCACAAAAAATCTAAGGCCAAACAAGTTAATGTGCATTGCTTTGGACCACCATCATTGAGTGCTCCATTAATGTATGTGTTACGACACCTCAGCGTTCCAACTGGCAGTGCGAATGCAAACAGAAAAAAAATTAAAATAAAAAGATTGTTGTTCTAGGAGTAACCTCTCCAGTTAGTAGTTCTTAAAACTATTAAGTCCGAAAATGCCTATTAACTGCGATATTATGCTGCATTCCATTTGTCCCCTAAAGCACCTTGGAGCTCAGAGTGACGTCATGTCCGTGTTAAAAAACCGAGCTGGTCGCTTTCCAGTTGTCAACAATACGTGAGAATAATATGCTACCGTTTGTTTTGCTACAAGATTGTTTGTAACTAAGCATTACACAGTATTTTACACAAACAAACATCATAGCAACAGAGCAACAGATAGAGGTTGGACTCTATTGTTTCTACGACCGACTTAATTAATGTGGCATAAATTGGACAGCACTGCTAATAAACAGAGCATATCTACGGCTCATATTTACTGTTAGTGGGTGCAACCATCTTGAAAATTCAGACTAGGGGTACTCTGGGTTCGACTGATCTGACGAGATAGAAATTCAGATGGTGTTCCCTGGGCGTTCCTTTTGCAAATTCCTGCTGAAAACAACTTGGTGACCGACTCGAGCGGACAAATGGAATGCAGCATTAACACTACATATTGCAATAAGCAAACCACATTCTGAAATACAGCATCTTTAACAGCATTCTGAAAGCAAGTTTCTTTAAAATCTGCCAGCCAGTCAATTCATCCACAAGTAAATATGTCATTATCCCCTACAGTGTCAACGTCATCCAGAATATCTGGATAATGGAAATGAATTTGGCTTTCTGTTACAGTCAAGCACATCTAGGTTGTATCACTAAACATTTCTATTCTAAACTTCAACATTGGACAGCCAAAGGGAAGCACTATGACACTTTGTACTTTGTGCAAAAAAAAAGGGCAGCCATTTTATTTCTTTTGCACTATAACTAATGTATCACATTTCAGAAATTATTCTCCACATTTTACAACCCACCACATTCAATCTGAGCTCCGGTATCAATCGTTTGCAAAGGTCAACTTTTGTTTATCTGCTTTCATACGGGGAAGGCCAAACAGCTCTCACCTCTACAATTTGTTTCAACCATTCACTGGAAACATGATGATCTATTGTACCTCTGGTTATTTTTTTTTAATGAGACGTATCCATATCATCCACACAACACATGCACACATTGAAGAACCAGTCAGTGCTTTTCAACAGTGAGTGTGTGTGAGTGTGCATATACCTACATGTCTTATTGATGGAACAGTATAGGACACAGTAAGGACCATATAGATTTTGCCTGGGGCCAAATTCTTTTTGCTGAGAATTCTCAAATACAGGCCACTGATATATCAACCCGTATCTTCTGCCCTGCACGCATGCGTACACCTTCAGTGTATAATCATACAATCCAATCAAGCTCAAGCCTTCACATTTTTTCCTCATGAAAATTCACAGTGGGTGCACACAGTGTGCTTCCGTCAGCTAATTGTGTGCAGCTGCTGGCTAGAGAACTCATTCACTTCATGGTCACTTCCTTCCACAAATAATCTACTCCTTAACCACAGAATCGATACTTCTCAGAGGTTGTGTGACACAATGGTGAAATATAAACATTAAAACATCAATTCAATTGACATTAGCCCCATACTACAAGACAAATTGTAATGCCTAGCGTGTGCGTATGTGTTAGCCTATTTAGTGAGTCAACACACGAAGATATAACGCACCATTGGGGTGCACTTGGGGTCGAATCGTAGCCATACTCGTACGTGCACGTGTGTGTGTGCGTGTGTGTGTGTGTGTGTGTCTGTGTCTGTGTGAGTGTGTACTGTGTGTGTGAGTGTGTACTGTGTGTGTGTGAGTGTGTGTGTGTGTGTGTACTCACTGAGGCAGCTGTGTCCATAGTGCACCATGAAGTCGGCCCCCAGGGCCCGAGCGGTGAAGTCATCCACGCAGCAGGCTCCGTACGTCACATCCCCCATCACCAGCGTGTCTGCTTCTGTGAACCTGACCACAAAAACAGAAGACAAAAGAACAAAACAACCCCTGCAGTCAATCAATCAACCAGTCAATCAAATGACCAACCATACAGTGGTTACGTCCCACCTCACAGATGGCCCTGTTGAAAAACATGCCATATCCTTCCCACCCACACAACTCCACCCTAATGACACTCAATCCATTCCTGATCCTTGCTGTAGGATGCCTTCTCACATGGCTATTAAACATTCCATCTCTGTTCTATATGGTCCCTTTCATCAGCACCACATGCTGTTACACATTACCTGCTAGGCACAAAGGCACAACCCCTATCAGAATGCACTGAAATCCTTCTATGACCCATCAAATGATATACTGACCGATCAGTATCAATCAATCTCTTCTCGCTCACACTTGGACAGTCCGGCCACAGGCTACCTACAGATGCTCAGATTATCAACAAACTATCTGTTGACACCCTGTTAATTACTATTTATGGTCGAGGCTAAGGTTAGGGGTTGGATTTGGTTAAGGTGATGTTTAGTAATTCAACAATACAGAACTTCAATCTTAATAGAACTCTCTCCTAATAGAAATCTCTGTGGGCACACTATTCAAGTCAAATGTTTCCTCCATCTGAAAAGAATGTGGACTGCGATGAACATCACCAAACATGGAACACACTTACATAGGCCAACGTAAGCCGCACAGGTCCCCACCTCGACAGAGGCCATCTTAAGTTCTCTGTACAAGTCGGCTTATGCGCTGGAAACCATGTGTCATTATCAGAGGCAGCTGGGATTTGGGAGATTAAAGCTGAATATGAGCGACTGGAGGCTGGAGGTGGTGGTGGTGTGTGTGTGTGTGTGTGTGTGTGTGTGTGTGTGTGTGTGTGTGTGGGGGGGGGGGTATGGATTAGTGAGCGGGTACAGGATTGTGCGGACATGTACTGGGTCTAACTGCTGACGGAGAGCAGGAGAGAGAGACTATCGACAGTGAGCATGAGTGTATGTGTGTGTGTGTATGTGTGAGTGTGTGAGTATGTGTATGTGTGAGTGGGTATGTATGTGTATGTGTGAGTGGGTATGTTTGTGTGTGTGTATGTTTGTGTGTGTGTGTGTGTGTGTATTGCATATGCAGTCATTAAAGATTCCATTGAGGTCTGATCCCTGCACTTCTGATGAGTGCTGGGGGAGAGGATTGGAACCTCATAACAGAGCTTTTCCAGCTTTTCCCCCTGTTCCTTAGCCCCCATGGCTGTGCCTTCAGCTGCTGCTGTTGCTTTTGTTTGTTTGTGTTGTTGTCATCGTCTGAACGAGACCGGCTAAATCACTTTCTTGTTGCTTTGATGGCATCACAGCAGGTTTTCCCCATCATAAAGACGGCAGTGCTAAATGAGTACTGCCGGCAAACGAGCTAAAAAAGAGGACGTGAGGCTGCGAGCACATGTGTGTGTGTGTGTGTGTGTGTGTGTGTGTGTGTGTGTGTGTGTGTGTGTGTGTGTGTGTGTGTGTGTGTGTGTGTGTGTGTGTGTGTGTGTGTGTGTGTAGGCGTTGGTTTGTCTGCAGTAGGCCTGGTGGCAGACACATTTAGGCTAGGTGGGACAGGTGTTATTAATAGGCCAGAGAAGAACGCTGCTAACTGCCATGGCTCTTTCCCACCTCCACTCCCCTCCACTCCACACCCTCCTCCACAGCTGCTTAAAAGCACTAAAACACTGGCCAGTCTGCTCCCTCATCTCTCTTGCTCTCCATCACATCTCTCTTTCTCTACCCTCCTGGTTCTCTCTCTCTCTCTCTCTCTCTGACTGCCTTCTTCATCTCCTATCTCCACTGCCATTTTGGTGTCTGGCTCACTGCCATGTTTTGGTGTCTGTGCTAATCTCATCTCTCCTCACCTTCTGTCTTTGGCATGCAGACATGCAGACGTTCCTGCATCTCTCCTTTTCTTTCTCTCTTTCTCTCTCTCTCTCTCTCTCCGCATGTCTGTCACTGGTCACACCTGTCTGTCTCTGTCATCCTTCTTTCCTCCTACGTTGCAGTATTTCCCTCACCATCACCAACCTTCTACACTTCCCTCACACTCTACTTGTCTTGTCTCTCTCTCTCTCTCTCTCTGCTTTTCCTCTTTTTACACCTTCTTCTTTGTCTCCTTATTCTCATAACTCTCCCCGCCCCTCTCTCTCTCTCTCTCACTCTCTCTCACTCTCTCTCCCTCTCTCCCTCTCTCCCTCTCTCACTCTCTCACTCTCTCTCTCTCTCGCTCACTCTCTCTCTCTCGTTCTCTCCCTTTCTCTGTGTGGTTTGTTCCCAGCTGCTCTGGCTGATGCTTGGTCTGTGTGAAGGACGGCCTTGGCCAGTAGAGCCTCGGAAAGCAGACAGAGCAGAGTGAGGAGAACTCATCTGGTAAATAAATATTTGCCTTGGAAGATTTGATTCGCTTATCCTTCTCATCAAGGTTCCGGTATTTGTGTGAGTTCGGAGTGTGCAAGTCTGTGTGTGTGCAGGTGAGTGATTGTGTGTGTCATGGGTTTGTGAGTGTGAGTTGGGAACAAATTGGAGGAACAAAGGGGCGTAGGATTTTGTGTGTGTGTATGTGAGTGAGAGAGAGAGAGATAGAGAGAAAAAAATGCAAAGAGTTGCACAACATTTAAAAAAAAAAAAAACAGCTGTAAAGTGCCCAAGCAAATAAAGGAATACCTCACATTGGATGTTGTTTTAAGATGAATATTTACCATGGACTGTACAGAAGGACTGTCAATTAAAAGACAAAGAGACAAAGAAAACTTCCTGTGTGAAATTCAAGGCCAAGTGTGTCTGAACCTCAGTGTCTGAACACACCATTTTTGGAGAGCTGTCTCAAGTGCAGGCCATGGGCCTTCCAACCGCATAATGGCCCAAAACACAGCTGAAAGCACCCAGACATGGCAAAAAAAACAGTGGGCTATCCAGCGACAGCTGGAACAGTTTCCTTAGGAAAAGTGGGCCAAACTGCCTGTTAACAGATGGAGAAGTGTCATTAAAAGCTGCAGAAAATGCTTGTTGTCAGTGTTGGCCCCTAAAGGTTGCGCAACCCCCTATTAGGTAAAGGGTACCATCATTTTTGTCCATGCCATTATCATTTGGTTATTGTGTAAAATATTCTGTTGAATCAAAAGTCAAAAGCAAAGTTTGATGCATTAAGCATGGAATAAACAAACAGGTTTGCTTATTACTTTTGTTAGTTTCAAGTTATTTTTAAAAAATCAAAGAGTTGAGGGTTCTTCCTTTTTCATGAATGCGCACCAACATATTTGACCGAGACTGTGTTAGTGCTTTTGTACCTGAATAATGATGATAAGGCTACATCTGTATGGAGAGACAAGTCCGGTGGATATTCAAGAAATCATAGTAATTCTGTTCTGAAGGTATACCATGGTTGGCTACAGTCACATGGACATCGTACCTACGGCAGAATTACTGCCGCGGCGATACCATCCCCACTCCCACTCGTGTCATATTTTTTTTAATCTTTGGGGGGATTTTGGGGGAATACCAAAAACTTGTCAAAGGCATTTTAGAGTATCTTCGGAAAAGAAATAATAAACAATCTTTTTTTTCAAAAAAATTCTTTGCTTTACTTGATCACAAACCAAAAGCATGCAGCTACATGAAAAACTACAAGAACAATTTTTAATTTCATTACTTTTCAGGAAGGAATTAAATGAGAATTCCGGTGTGATATTGACCTAAAGTGTGTTGAAACATGATACCGAGTGTGAACGTATGTCTCATAGGCCATCTCCGCTTGTCCCCTGCACTCCAAAATCTGGCGCTAGTTAGCCGATGCTACCAAAAGCTTTTTCGATGGGGTTGCCTTGGCATCGGCCTAGCCATGCAAATAAATCACTGTTTTACACCATTTACGAGGCTCAATGTATCTCCACACTTCATTGGTAGATTTCCGAGGGCCCTGACATTTAAAACGAGACATTGAGAACTTTGAAAAAGCACTGGTAGTTTACTTACAAGACGATTTATACAGACAGTATCTTCACAAAGTTTAGCGTTTGCAGCCATCTTGAATTTAATCACAATAAGTCGAGCGACAAGTATGAATGAACAGGTATGATAAGGGATCAGATTCCAAAAATAATTCTGTGGAAATGCATGGATTCCAGTTGCTGCTACTGGACAGTTTAGAATGAACAAACCCTTTGTTGCTGCCCCAGATTGAAAAGAACGCATTTCTAGCCTTGACGACTTGGAATGTTTATTTTCCAGATCTCTGACATTCCATTCCAAAGTAGACGAAGTAGAATCTGAAAAGGACAGTGAAAAATGAAAAATGAAATTCACAAATCTTTTGTGATGTTGCCTACTTGTGCCTGAAGACAATTCTGATGGAGAGGTGGAGAGATCAGATCTCAAGGTGGAGAGCAAAAGGAAGAATCAGCGAAATGAGAGGATCCTAAGGCCAGAGGAAGCTGAAAGAGGAGGCTAAGCGCCTAAAGACAGACATGAAGGAAGAGGCTCTGGATATACTTCAGACAGTGGCAAAGACTGTGTGGCTAAGTTAGAAGCACACGTTAGCTTAACTTAGTTAAACATTAGCTTACTGCATGTTAGTGTTTTCTCCATTGGTGCTTAGACCTAATGCAATGCGTAGGCTAGACATTTGAAATTTCACATAGCAGTCACATACCTTGAAAATGAACTTTATTAGTTTAACAGTTGAATTGAAAACCAAATTGTCTGTAGTTTTCTTTTTTCATGCGACTGCTTAACAAACTGTTTCAACAATGTTTTTTCTTCTACGCGATTCACGCGAATTAAACGTGAGCTTCTGCACGGCCGGCGCCATTAACTGGTCTGGTGTAACGGAGGCAGACTGAGCTAGCGCGCTAGTTGCTTGTGTAAATCCTCACAGCCCTAACCTTAAGAACGCTTCTAACCGCTGAGTTGGAAGCCTGGGCTTTTAGCTCAGTGGTTAGAGCATACATGGGCAATATACATATATATATTTATATATATATTTAGCCTACTTTTCACACTGGATTTATCCTGTTCTTCACGCCCGAAGGAATAATTGACTGTTTTTTCCGTGTACTGTATCCTGGAGATGATTTCGAGGTGAGATCTATCCTTTTTTCCTTTTTTTGTGCTTGCGGAGTTTCAAAGACTGTCTTAACACATCCTCGGATTTTTGGACTGATTGACATTGAAAATACAGAGTTTTTTTCGTTACCTTTTTCGCTCTGTTTAATGGACTGAAACAGCGCTGGTTGCGCGTTTTTTCTCATTTTTTGTTGTGCCGCGTCGGCGGTGTTTGGATAATTATAGACTCTGGCCTATGGGCTTCTCTCTCTCTCTCTCTCTCTCTCTCTTTCACGGTCTCACCCTCACCAAAGCACTTCAATAAATCTAAGCATGCTAGAGATTATCTGTGAATGTGCGTTTTAATGAACCGATGACGTTAATTTGGTGACAACTCGAGCTGAGCTTGTTACAAGGAGGCCTTGTCTAATTCGGTGTTAAAGCTTGATCATGTCACCAAAACTGTGGTGAAACTTGTCAATTTCATCAGGGCCCGGGCGCTTAACCACCGCCAGTTTATCCAGTTGTTTGAGGAGAGTGAGGCAGAACACACTGATGTCCAATACCACTTAAACGTCCGCTGGCTGAGCCTGGGCACAGTGCTACGCCGTGTGTGGGACCTGAGATGTCAGATAGGGGTGTTTCTGGAGAATGTCGGGAAGGCTGGTGACTTTCCAGAACTTGAAGATTCCGATTGGATGCTTGACTTTGTTTTTGCTGTGGATTTAATGGGCCATTTAAATGACCTCAATCGGAAGCTGCAGGGGAAGGATGTGTTCGTGCACAAACTGTATTCCTACGTGCGAGCATTCAGAGCAAAGCTGACCCTGTTTTCCCGAGAAAAAACAAGCAAGAGCTTTACACATTTCCCAACTCTCGCCACAATGAAGGATGTGCCATCCCGACTCACTGTCAAATACACCACTGCACTCGAGGATCTGCACACTGAATTCAACAGGCGTTTCTCTGATTTCGGAAAGATTGAAAAAGAGATGGAGCTGGTGTCCACCCCTTTTCCTTTGACAGCGACCAAGCTCCTCCGGAGGTTCAGCTTGAGTTGATTGACATGCAGTGCGATCCCACTCTCAAGGAGAAATTCACCTCGTCATCATTGGACAGGTTTTACGGTGCATTGAACGAGGGCAAGTACCCTAACATGCGGAGGCATGCGCAAAGGACGCTCGTCTTATTCGGTTCCACGTATGTATGCGAGCAGACTTTCTCTGTGATGAACTTTAATAAGTCACGCTACAGATCACGACTAACCGACGCACACCTGTCATCCGTGTTGCGCATCTCAACGTCAAACACGACCCCAGATTTCGATGACTTAGTAAAGAAAGGCGACCGCCTCAATTGTTCACATTGAGTTACAGAACACCGACAAATAGCTCATCTCAGCTGCATAGGCCGAAATACATTGTTTCCCTTGATTGATGATGTTATTTTTTCAACATTGTTCAGTTTCATGTTGGCATTTCTTATACATGTCCCGTACAGGGGCGGACCCAGACATTGTAAACATTCGGGGCTTAGCCCATTTCATTTTTTTTTTAAATAACCCCTTAAATAATGACTTTTAGTGAATTTTGTGTAAACTAATGGACACATTGAGACTTAAAAAATGTGAAACTAACATTCAACAGATTCAAGGTATCTGACTGGCACACTATGTAAAATTATAGTTTTGGGTCTTTCAAGAGGCAATATCTGTTCATATCTGTTTAGCATGTACTTAGTTAATTAAGCGTTTCTTATGGTTTGTATATTATAGTATTTGTTTATTTTCATTAGGCTATTGTTTGATATGACATTATTGTTTATTATCGCTATTCTCCTTCTTCCTCTTCCCTGATCTCATGTGTGACAAATATATAGAATATCTTATACTATAATATACATAATATTATGATATAATTACAGTATGGCCAGTCATCATGATACAAGGGTATTTTAGAAGGAATGCATTATCATCTTGACATAGGCGTTTCTAAATTATATTAATTTTGTAATTTTGTAATTTAGCAAGATTATTCATAGGTTTCATCAGGTTTCATCACCCTTTACACAGGTGCATAAAATCAAGCACCTAGATTATGAATGCAGACTGCATGGTGCTTGATTAACACACTTATGGAAAGGGCCCTTTCCTCTCAATATATCATTTTAATGTTTTTTTTTAGTTAATAATTAGTTAGGCAGCCAAAACAACATAACATGACTTTTATATTTATGTGGACTCTTGGATTATAAGATCTGTGGTGGATAGGATATCAACAAGGTTTTAAGGTAGGCTAACATTCTTTTGTGCAACATATGACACTGAAAAGTTGACATGGGCAGATAACTGTTAATGGTTTTTTCTGACATTTCAAAACAGTGTAGCCTAATTTATTACAAGACGAGGATCACTTTGTTTTGGGAGCTGGAATTTCTTATTCTGCAGTAGGCTAGCTAGCCTATGAGAGTACTGAATTTGCCTTTTCCGCCGACGAACGAGGACATTTAACGTTAACGTTAAGCATTTAGGGAGCTAGCCAAGTAGCCTAACGTTAGCCTGCCTAACTGACTGAAAGCTCTTAACGTGAAATCACCAACATGAAACAACATCATCCGTCAGTTCACTGGGCGATGGCGATGCTGTTGCTTGAACGGAGCTGGGTGGTCTTTTGAAAAACGTTCTAATATCCATAACGTTTCAACAACATGAAAACAAAGTGTTTTATCACAGACTGTAAAAGTGACAGACTTCTGACAGAGGCTTTTTGGAACACCGAAGCCATGACGTAGCGTTGTCAAGGCAGCATTTTCACTGGATCTAAACAAATCAATCTAACCATTGAAATCACCATAGCGGATAGCCCAGAGACCTGCCATAGATCGTGTAGCAAGTCAAATTATTTTTCAATATTGGGCTTTGAAAATAAGGGATATATTTCCTCAGTAATAGAGCATTTTGTGACATTTATAGAGAAACCGAGGGGAAGTTATATTGGAAACTAGATGTACCGCATAGCGGTACAAAATATGACCGCAGCTCAGTCCTGTACAGCTGTTCCGCGAAAATAAATCACACTTCAATTTGTCTCCATATTTTACTCCGTCCCCCACTCTTGAAACTTTTGTGTATGCTTGTTTGGCATGCCTGAGTGTGTGTGTGCGGCTGCACAGAAAGTAGCCTACTGGTGCTGAAAAGTTGAATAGATTGTAGAAAGAAGATGTAGCATTGTTATAAAACCTTTAAAATCTCTAAACAATCACAAGTAGGGCAGTTCATCACAGTTCATCCATTGCAACTGATTGATGAAAGGTCATTTACACCTGTAGGCTACATTGTATTTGGGAAAAGCAAAAGGTATCAGCATAATGTTATTTATGTATTTGTTTGTTTGTTTGTTTGTTTGTTTGTTTGTTTGTTTGTTTATGAACAAAAACATCTCTGTCAGTTCCATGCCGTTTTCAACAGCTATCAAAAACAAAGGTCATTTTTGGATGGATGGATTTTTTGTGAATGTTTCTTCTTCTACATAAGATTTTAGTCATCTTTAGTTCATGTAATACTTCATTGTCAATGCACAAATTAAGTAACATGTAACCAGTGGTGCAAATAACTGACATGTCCAAATGGGCCTTGATGAAATGCGTCGCTAGACTGTCCATACACATTTTAACGGGCCAAAGTTGAAGAACTGTTGTCTGTTATTGTTCGTGCAAATATAGGCTGATTCATGTTCCCTTGAATTGTGTAACTGAGGTCCATGGCTAGTCTGGCTTTCACCAGACCAAGCTCAATCTTTTAAGAAATCAAAAAATAAATAGCGGGCAGATCAGGCTGGGTTCACCTGGCACCCGATATTGTTAAAATTTTCCGATTGAGATATCCACACTCTGGCTATTCTAAATGCAAAAATGCATCAGGGAGTTATGACAAAACTGTAACTAACAAACTAGATCCTAATAGAAAGCTGTTAGCTTCCCTAAGCTACAGGTAGGCTTATAAGGTAGGCCTATTTACAACATAAATTGTCAATAGGCTATGCTGGCGACACAAATAAAATCTCCTTTGTAAAACCAATGGCTTACGCCTTACAGTATCAAGCGGACTTAAACTGCCATATTGTGGCGAAAAGTTGTAATAAAATTCATGCAGCTCCATGAGTTAAGGAAAGCGCGAATGAAGTAGCCACTTCTAAATGGGACCCACTACACAGTAGCTTAAGGTGTGTTGCTAAAGCAACCATAAGGAAATAAAGGTGTCATTGTTTGGATACTTCACACACACGTGCTTTTTAATTTCACAGACTACAACTACCAAGCTGGAATCAAAGCACATCGATTCCCCTCTCACACACCCTGCACGCACTTAAAACGAAATAAACAGGCGTCTTAGTCTCACGCATGTATAGGCAAAACTGTATCAGTAACGTTGGTAAATCTTCCATTGCACAGAATGATTTTTGTAGCACGTGCAACAAATGACAGTCGAAAGATACAATTACAGTGCTGCTATCAATTTGCTTGGTATATCCGCATTTCTAGTTTTCTACAAATGCAATCAATCAAATTGGCCTCCATCACTCAACCAACGCTAACGGTAACATTACCTAGGTCCTTATTGATATTATAAGATTAACGTACCTGCAGTAAAAACCAAGCATGTCCGATAAACATCCTCAGATTTATGTCGGCTTCAAGAAGAAATGGGAATTACATTTCATGTGAACATCGTCCTATCCTTATTAGACGTTCTCTGCGGTAAATTACAGTCCTTGTAGGAAGCGTCCATTGTTTTTTTCAACCCACTTTTAACTTCCAACAAAATTACGTCTCACTGCAACGATGCGCCATCTAGTGGACAAACGACTACTTATCGCCAATACTGGAAATGCAGCCATGATGATGGTGATGAATAATTATTATGGCTTTCTTTTAATCCTACTGAATTTGTAATTATGTATCGGCCGTTCTAATACCGATAGTATGTGGGTGCCTGTGTGTGTGTGCATGTGTATATGTGTGCACCGCCATCTACAGGCCAATGAGTGTACAGTCACTAAATGTACACATAACCTAATTCTTTTAAGACCCCCCCATCGATGAAATTCTACGAAACTTGGCATACCCCCAGAGAATGCCAGGTCAATCATACACATAAAATTTGGTGCAGTTCTGAACATCTTAACTGAAGATAGGGGCAATTAAAGCAGAATAATATTGCATTTTCATTTTTTACCGGGGGGGGGGGGGTGCAAATCACAAATGAGTGATTATGGGCCAGGTTGATGTGGGCCCTTGAGACCAACATACCATAAAATATTCTTCATCCTCAGTGCCACAGTTCAGGTAGTTATTTAGGAAAAACTGCTTTTTTTGCGGTTCGGGGGGCCCAGCACGGGGGTGGAGTGGCCCCCGGGGACGAAACGAAAATTTTCCGTAAAAGTCTAGTGGGGCTACATACCCACCAAATTTCATGTGCCCCGGTGGTTCGGTGTCCCGGGTATCGTTGACCAAAAATTCAGGAAGTAGATGACGGGGGGGAGAGAAAAAAAAAAAAAAAAAAAAAAAAAACTTTGACAATCCCTATATGACCGCTTCGCTAGCGGCGGTCATAATAAGAGTTGCCGGGAATTTAAAACTAAAAAAGATTCGGGGCTTTTGAAAAAAGATTCGGGGCTTAAGCCCCCTAAGCCACCCCCTAGCTCCGCCACTGGTTTAATTGTCCAAAAGTGTGGCCCTCCGCTTACTTTGCCAAAGTAACTGTGGCCCTCAGACTAAAACTGTTGCCCACCCCTGGGTTAGAGCGTTCGTCTCCCATGCCGGTGTGTGTGTCAAGGTGGCGGGTTCGAGGCCCGTGAGTGGCGAACGAACCGACCTTGTGACACTGGCATATGCACTACAGCACATTTAGCCGGTTACACCTCTGTGTGTGCACGCAAGTTTTTTCTTTACCGGTGTCGTTAAAGGTGTGAAAGCGGTAAGAGGAAAAAATTCACCCGACGATTTCGTGTAGACGTAGCCTGAGTCAAGCCACAGGAATACCCTGGTTCAGCTACAGATGTAGCAACACCAGCATCAGCTTGAGCTTCTCACACGTGCACGCCCCCTTCACTGCCGCGTGCGTGCGAGTGAGTTGTGGATGCGTCAGTGTGGTAGAGGCCACGGGGCCACGAGGCTGCAGATCTGATTAATCAGACGCGGGTGTGATAACGTAGCTTACCTGGGACCACTGGAGTAATTACATGCAAATCGAGACACTGATCCCCACCAGTCCCAGTGGGGAGGCTGGGAGAGTGTGATGGGGACAGAGAGGATGAGGGTTTGTCTTGTTTAGCATGTCTCACACACACACACACACCTACCTACTCATGATCATGCACATACACACTTGCACAGCACACCTAAAGGGCTCAAAGAACTCCTGAAAGAGTTCTGCTGAACGACACTGACAGATGCAAACCCCATTCCAGAAACACATATTCACACACACTCACTGACTCACACACACACACACACACACACACACACACACACACACACACACACACACACACACACACACACACACACACACACACACACACACACACACACACACACACACACACACACACACACACACACACACACACACACACACACACACACACACACACACACACACACACACACACACACACACACACACACACACACACACACAAACACAGAAATTAGCCCCTCTTTCACATGCTATCTGGCTCTCCAGCTGAAACATCAGAGCTGAAATGTCATTAAGATGCAATTAAGATGGAGAAAAAGCCTGTGATCTCAATAACGGCGCTTGTTAATTAGTGTCTCCTTAGCAGCCAGCCCAAGCGGCATGAAACTCATCCAGTAGAGGAAAAGAGGGAGAGTGCACGTGCGTGCGCACGCACGCACGCACACACACGCAAGCATGTACAAACACACACACAAATAACATGATAGAAGTGTTCTCAGCAGAGAGAAGTTCTGCTTGTCAGTCACTACTCTAAGAGATTGCACCACACATACTCGTCCAAACCTTGGCTATCACGCTTATTGATATGACAGGAGGCCAAAACATGAGTGCGAGCATGTGCGGGCCTTGGATATTTATGGGTGTATTTTCCTTTTCTTCCATCATTATTTCCCCCCCCCCCCCCCCATTTTAAACAACTGACATCTTTTGTTGTGTGTTTGTCTGTGTGTGTGTGTGTTCTCCTTTTCACCCATCACACAGGAGTAGGGAGTCACGAGGAGCTGTGCCAAGAAAGACCCATCCATTTCCAGCTGTCTGACTGTCTAGCAGGAATGAAATCTCTCCTCGGCTTTGACAAGACTTTCATCAAAGCACAGCATGGGAGGGGACCCGCCTCGCTCACACCGACTATGTTTGTGGATCCCGGAAATTGATACATTTTCTTGTGCTCGCTCTCGGTCTTTCCTTTTCCCCCATAACAGCACTAGTATCTAAATCAGTCTTGCGCTTTCTCGCCCTCCATCTCCCCCCTGCCTCTCCTCGCTCATCCCCAGTCTTTTAAAATCTCTCTCTCTCTCTCTCTCTCTCCCCATCTTAATTGGAATCAATCACCCTCTATTTAGTGAACATGCTGCTTCAATTTCGTTCATAAAAAAAAACAAAAAAAACGAGTTATCATTTCCTGTTGCGACCATGGAGCTCAGCTGAAAGTGATGGGTGGGCCCACAATGCCAGCAAATAGATCAGCGCAGCCTTATTAGTGTATGACATACTCAGAGGCTGTTCCAGCACTTCTCATGACATTACAGGAGGGGGAAGTCTCCAAGTCGTCAAGAATACAAAGGGGCAAGACCTAGCAGCTACTACATACAAACATATCTACACAGACACACAGTGATT
>NW_027468598.1:12590702-12620702 GCF_046254945.1 Alosa pseudoharengus | reverse complement strand
TACGGGGACTGGGCTGTTTTTTTGGTTGTTTTGTTTTTCGATGAGGGAACTGGAATTGTTTCACAGAATTGCGGGGACACAACCTCTGTGCAAAGCTGACGCAGCAGTCCCAACAGCGGTGAGGATCAATCCAGCTTGCGGTTTATTTAGGGGACATAGCAAAAAAAACAACAAAAAAAACAATCACGTGTTTCGATCGGTAACCACAGAAAATGACTATAGCTCACAAGGCTGATGTTCGTGTGTAATTGGACTGGGAGTGGTGGTGGTTGCAGGGACAGTGAAATTTGTGCTAAGATAAGAGGCCTCTTGTAGCTGAACATCAGGACAGGGCAGCGAAATTTATGTCAAGACAAATGGGAGATGCCTGGACACACGCACATACACAAGCAAGTGAAGAAGGAAAGTGCAGACCGAGGCTAATGCTACAGAAGTAATAAGCAGTGCAGTGCAAAACAGCGCAAAAGGCTTTACATGGACAGAAACTAGGACAAACGATTTGGGTGTGACGTTGCCACTCAAAAGTAGGACATTTCCCACTTCCCAGCTACTCATGAATGCAGTATAAACCTGTGGGTGCAGTTTCCTTTCCTTCACTTGATTACCTGATCTCTCTCTCACACACTTATTAGACAAGGCTGACCAACAGAGGGGTGGGGTTAGTGGCCACTGAAATGAGCTATAAAACCCTCCACCTCAATGCAATCACCCAGAGGCCCTGATGTGACCATCCACCTTGGAGGGTGTTTCTGCCTTCAGTCCAACAAAGCTCTTCGTGACTAAATCTCTCCAAAAGGGATGACGCTGAAGCATGGGATAAGTGTGACTGCTTTGCTAGGATAGGAATGTAACAACATGGGTCTGAAGACTTGGAAGAAAAGACAGCAAGCTCAGATTCAAATTCATGTGCCTTCTCCTCATATACATATGCTTCTGCTTCTGATTCTCTCTTCTTCCCTCCTGCCTTTTCTTTTGATCCACCTCACTCTATTATATCTCTATCTTTCCACCTGGCCAGTTTAACCAAATGCCCTCCTGTTATGAGCCAAGGTTTTGCCTCAAGATTTCTTCATGTTAACACTTTGAGTGCCAAAAATGCAATATTGCGTTTTTCGTTCCCATGCGTTGAGTGGCAAAAATGCAATATTGCGTTTTTAGCTTTTTTTAAAATTACGAAAATAGACACTGTAACACACCTTATTTCCGATTTTGGGAACTCTATGATGAATAGAACTGAAATAGATGACGATCGAAAACTTATGAAAATGCACGATCTGGACATTTTATCTGGACATTTGATCATAACTCGGCTTTTGATGGTTGGGTCGAATCAGTGACGCATGCACGTCAGGTCAAAACCAGGCCATTTCTTTTTGTGGGTTTATCACTAGGTTGCAGTCTTGCCAGGTCTCGCTAGATCACGTCCCGGAAACTTTACAGGTAACACCTCACATTTCATGAAAGACGCTATATCTCCATTTCTAGGGAAAAAAAACACAGGGATTTTGATGAAAACTAGCCACTGTTTAGCTTGGGATTTCTCAGGAACAGAGGAATGTAGAAATAAACAGTGTGTACAGTTTAAGTGAGAGCTTAAAGTGTCACCTTTCAAACGAGCCATGGTATGTGTCCATTAACCTGACCCTAGCCAGATGAATTTCGCACCGCCTAGCTCCACTCATCCATCTGGAACCGATCAATTGGAATGGTGTTTCAGAAGGCTGGGCCTAATCAGGTTATGTGTCCATAGCTATAACATAGAATACGCTGTGGTTCTACAAAAATCGTCAACCATGATCTAGATTGCTGGCACTCTGGGCCAAAGCTTCCGAAAACATCACAGCATTCAAAGTGTTAAAAGAGTTGTTCCTTACCCCTATTGTGTTAGTGCTTGCACTAGGGAAGCACAGTGCCTCTGTAAAGCACCTTGAGACCATTTCAATTGTTTTGGTACTATATAAATAAAATTGAATTGAAGACATACAAAAACAACATAAACATGTTTCTCGTGATGAGACCACTGACAACCCACAGGCAAAGCCCATTTCCATCATAAGACAAGCAATCTTGCCCTGCACGTATCCAATTCCCTGCTTGCTTTCACTGCAGAAAGAATCACATTTTTAACAATCAATTGTTCACTCACAATGCATGATGTCAAAGCTATTTTCTCTACTCCCCCACAATATATGCCCGTCTTAATCGGCTTACAAAAAAAAAAAAAAAACACCACCATCCATAACGCATGAGGTCTTGCTTCACTATCATTTCAAAGGCTGGTTCTTCGTCTCTTTGGGCGAGTTCCATCCTTCACCTCAGAGCTTCATCCATTGCACCCCCACCTCCCGCCCTATTTCCCTTATTCACAAACACAAGGCCAGTGATTAACCTCAAGCCTTAGGACGAGGGATGTGAAAAGGGATTGATTAGTGTGCATGCCTCCCCCGGAGTCTGAAAAGGATACACTTTAGGGTTCCCCACTCGTATGAGATGCAGGGGGAGGAACAAAAACCTGTGCAGGCAGAGCTTGCACCAGCGGTGATCATCATTATGTCGAGGGCTTTGCACACACACACAGGTCTGATATCCAGCGTGGGCGATGCATACAAGAGCCCCACCGGCAACCCCCAAAGGAGGAGAAGGAAGTCATTAAAAATGAAAAACGCCACTCAACGCTTTCAGTGTGCGTGACACACACACACACACACACACACACACACACACCTCCACCCCCACACCGACTGATCCATTATAGCTGTGGCAGTCCGAGGTTCAACCGGAGCAATAATGAAATTCCGCCCTTATTAGACAAGGCTGACCAACAGAGGGGTGGGTTTGGTGGACACTGAAATGAGCTATAAAAGCCTCCGCCTCAACGCAATCACCCAGAGGCCCAGTCAGAGACTGTGAGCGGGCATATTTCTAGACGGCACATTACGCCAATTATGACCAGCCGCACACTGACATGAATCTGTCGCCGCTGACCTTGAAGACGGACTCCAGCCTGCTGGAGTCTCCACACAGCAGAGGCCACCGCAAATATTTCTTATCGGCCGCTTAATGGCCACTTCCAGGCGGAGCAACAGAATATGCTGATTTTTTTTTGTTTTTCATTTTCATATATATGGGCGCAGCGGCATATATCAAGCGGCAGCGTTCAGCTCGGAGGCACAACACAAATGCATTCGCCATGGAGGGGAGCAGCCAGCCGCTGCCGGCCTAAATGCCTTGTGTTTCGTTTGTTCGCTTCTCTCTCTGTGTGCTATTCATGGCACGGCGTACGACTTCACTCTCCTCCGAGCTTGACGATGGAGCAGTCGTATAGACCCTTTCAACAATAAAAACAAAAACAATGCTTGAACGTTCTATTTGGGCCCCAATCTACTTCCTCTGCATTAAGAGAACATATGGAATGTTAAAAAGAAAGTCTTGTGGGGCCAACTATGATGCTGATAATGGAACTCTCTTGAAAGGGTCTATAGTTGAGAAGAGCAATGCCGAGACTATTCGTGACAGCAGTTAAGATTTTTTTTTTAAAAAATGCTCCTTTTCTCTTGCAACGGTGGTGGAAATGCGGTGCTTAACTGGGATGTTCAAGGCGTCTTTCTGCCAATAGAAAAGCCTTATCTGCCGCGGTGCCACCGTCACAGTTGTGTCTGTATTTAGACTGAAGGAAGAGCTTCAGCTTGTGATATACAACACCCAGCTACACATCAGAGGTTGCTATCCCTCTGTGAGCCCACGGGAGGGGGAAAGTGAGAGAGTGTATGTGTGCCTATTTGATGTGTTGTTGTATTAGTCTGTGTGTGTGTGTGTGCGTGTGTATATGTGTATATGTGTATATATATATATGTGTGTGTGTGTTTGAGTCTGTGAGAATGGAACAGGAGGCAACAGGTGTGTGACGCTTGCCTTTACACCTCGGGGTGTCACTTCCCAGCATCATTTTCAAAGACTTCAAACCTACTCAAAATAGCTGGACACCTTTGACCCTCACGACCCCTGATCTGTCTCTCAGCACCACTGTCGACTCACTGCTCCGCCTCAAGAGCCGCCATCTTGCTCTCCCTTGGTTAAGATTGGATTACTGCAAGACACCTATTTAATTCAAGTAAGGTGTTTTTTTAAACACAAATAGCCATCATTTTTACATGAGCTCACATCAAACGGATACCTTTTCATAAAAGGCTTTTATGCACTTAGGTCAAGTAAGAATTTCACTGAACTTGTACTCCAGTAATGATTAATTTCCTGCTCTCCATTAGCTGTGCACTTTAAATATATGTCACGTGCTGTGAGGAGCCCAGGTGAAAAGGTCTGCCTGCCCACGAAAGCACCATCACCACCCGCTCCTCAGAATGAACCCCTCCAGCCCCGACCCGGTTGGCATGGAAGCGGCATGGCACAGGTGGGTTGATTGGAGAGGGGTGGTGGGAGATCTTGTTAGTCAGAAAACTTGGCAGTGCCAGCGGCTCCCGCATCCTCTCAATGACTCAATGAGCCTGCATGCTCAGCCTGGTCCTGCGCGTGTGTATTTATGTGCGTGTGTGCGTGTGAGAGAGAGAGAGAGAGAGAGAAATGTGAGGGCGAGAGAGAGATAGATAGAGAGAGAGAGAGAGGGAAAGAAAGAGAGAGAGACTCAGAGTGCACAAGGGGGGACAGAAGGTGTAAAGAGAGACCCAGTCGCACCTGTCAAACCCAGACTCCCACTACCTACAGTTCAGCTGTGCAGTGTGAGCAGGCAGCTGAAGACCCCTGCCAGCACCAGCATGGTGTCCCAGCCAAGTCCAGTAGAGGGCTTTAACAGAAGCCCGGGGTGACAAAGTGCATGTGAGTGTGAGCGCGAGTGTGTAGGCCTGTGTGTGTGTGAAATCTTGCTCTGAGACATCCCTGGGCTCGGTCCAACCTGACAGAACTCACTGAAGTCATTCAGAACAATCTGTGCTGTGGACGCCTCAGATTTACTCACAGTTCTATTTGAGCTATTTCATGACAAATCCACAGTGTCTTTCACTGACAACCCATCATGGCCGCAGTGTAGTTTTATTAATAGCCCTTCTGTTTCTAAGGGCCAAATTACAGCATTACAAAAAAAAAGGGATGGTTAATGGCCCCAGGCTGTGCTTACTTTGAGGGCAAGATGAGGAGGAACGGCATTCATATTCTCAGTCACGTTTTGATGGAACATTATCTGCGAACCCAAATCCTGAGTGACAGGGGCCACTGTGGGTAACCGCCCTCTCGTCTCGCTCAGGGATTTCAACATCACCTCTTTAAGTCGTTCCAACCGTCCCGACCGAGAGCAAGTGCTGAATTGAAGAAAATATATTTTTTCCCCTTTAAAATAAAAGTACATCTTTTTCTAAATGGTGCCCAGACAAACAAAGAAAGCTACAGCTAGTAGGGCATCAAAGTGAGTTGCTTCTTTTTAACAAAGGCAGTGCACTGGCTACATGCTGCAACTGTGCATTTGTTTGAAGACATCTAAGGGAGATTACAAAGAACAGGAGAAATATACAGCAGCAAGGAGTGAACACTTCGGAATAGAAATTTCCACGAGACAAAACAGCCAACTGCTACACCCCATTTGGTCCTCTGCACCAGACATCAATACAACTAATCAGCCGTTTGACACTATCTGAGGAAATGACCAATGTTGCTCACTCTCCTCAGTGACCAGGAACAAAGAATGATGACAGACAACATCTGTGCATCAAAACTCCACTGCTATGTAAGATTTAGGCTGCAATAAATCTGTGTTTTCAATCATAAGGCATCTGGCATGTGATGACACTTACTACTGGAGTATGGGGCCACACTGTGAGGCCATATCAGCCAATGGGAGCTGCTGTTTGCTCTTCGCACTCAGGTGTCCACATCTGGGTCATCGAAGGAGGACTCTAGGTGTGTCGTGTGACCTGGATGTCTTTGTGCAAGTGTTCATAAACCTGTGTGCAGGTGAACGTCTCTGGTGGCAACTGGTGTGTGTGTGTGTGTGTGTGTGTGTGTGTGTGTGTGTGTGTGTGTGTGTGTGTGTAATATTAATTTATGGTTATTTGTTTGTGTATGTGTTACGTGATAGTATATGCACAAAGTTTGTGTGTGTTTAGAATGTGTCTGCATAGTCATCTGAAGAGGCTGCACTTTTAAGTGAGATTTAGCCCAGTGAGTGTGAGGCTGTACACACACACACACACACACACACACATACACACACACACACACACACACACACACACACACACACACACCTGTGAGTCAGTGTGAGCATGTGTGTGTGTGTGTGTGTGTGTGTGTGTGTGTGTGTGTGTGTGATTGCGAGCACGTATCAGCGCCGTTATTAACCATGGCTCAGCTGTAATTTGGAGCAGCTTGCTCTCATTAGAGATTAAACACTCATCCTCCTCAATCGCCTTACACTCTGGCCAGCTTATGGTCTCCAGATACAGATAGGCATCACCAGTCAGAGGCCATTTCAGTGATAGCCGGTCCAAACGAGAGAGAGAGCGAGAGTGCCCGCACAGACGGACGTGCTGCTATCTGCCAACGAGGCACTGATGACAGAAGAGGAGAAAACACAGCTGGAGGTGATTGGAGGTCAAACATACATTATCATGGTCTCTCTCTCACTCTCTCTCTCACTCTCTCTCTCTCTATCTCTCGTTCACGCTCACACACACACACACACACACATACACACACAGGATATTGCCAGCCTAATCCTCCAGACCAACCACCATTCCATTTGAGTGCCTGCTGAACTGGACCGTGGATTGGTACAGGCTACCAACAGCTTGACACACACACACACTCGTCTGATCCGGGAACATCCCTGAATGACTTCACTATGTGTGTTTGTGTGTGTGTGTGTGTGTGTGTGTCTTTGTAGGTCAGTGTAGGTCTGTGTGTGTATGTGTGTGTGTGTGTGTGTGTGCATATGTGTGTGTGTGTGTGTGTGTGCGCATATGTGTGTGTGCGTGTGTGCGTGTGTAAGCCCGTATGTGTTCAGTGTGTGGCGCGGTGGCCGGCTGGCACCTTGGCGCACTACTGCTGTGCTTCATATGCTCCGACGCAGCCTTCATTATGTTCTCCTCGGGGCTCTTGAACTTCCTCGGCCCCTTCCTCTCCCAACGCACACCTCAGCAGCCACACGGAGCGAGGGAACAAAGGTGTGGCGGAGGACAGGCAGAGGGTGGATGGAGAGAGCTGGGAAGGGGTGAGGAAGGTGGGGGGGGGTGTCTGGAGGAAGAGGAAGAAGTGGAGGAGGGTAGCAGGGTGGCGGAGAGGTAAAGAGTGTGAGTCAGATAGAGAGGTACGAACTGCGGAGTTGTCATGTGGGGATAGGGGCTTGAGGAAAGCAATTAGCGACCTGTAATTGCTCTCATTACTGGAGAGAGATGCGCTAAAGGAAAAGGGAAGGGGGGGGGGGGTGCGGTGCGGTCGGACCTGGACGTGTTGTGCTGATCTCAGGACATGGAGGTGGGGTGTGTGGATCTGTGTGGGGGGGTGGGGATGGAAGAGAGTTGTGTCTCTATGGCTG
This sequence comes from Alosa pseudoharengus, assembly GCF_046254945.1. NCBI lineage: Eukaryota > Metazoa > Chordata > Actinopteri > Clupeiformes > Clupeidae > Alosa > Alosa pseudoharengus. The sequence continues at coordinate 12,613,162 of NW_027468598.1, read as the reverse complement.
ATAGCGGTAATGCACGCCGATAAGAGTGGGGGCACTATCGCTCACCGCTGTGTGTGCCTGTCACCAAACACACATACACACACGCAGCCGGAGAGGGGGACAGAGATAGAGGGAGGCAGAGGAAAGGAGAGAGAGAGTGGTAGAGAAAGAGAGATAGAGAGAGAGTGGTAGAGAGAGACAGAGAGAGAGAGATGTAGAGATTTTAGGGGGGGAGCAGCAGCTGTTTGGAGAGGAAGCCGAGGAATACGGCTGAAGATGAATAGATCACTGCAGACAGGTGAAAGAGAAAGAGAGAGAGATAACGGGGGGAAAAAAGAGAGGAAGAGAGAAAAACAGACCAAAGATAGCAGTGCAGAGTTCAAACACTAACAACAGAGGTGGAGGAACAAGAGTTGGAGACAGGCCCACACTGTGAGCAAGCATTTAAGAGAGAGAGAGAGAGAGAGAGAGAGAGAGAGAGAGAGAGAGAGAGAGAGAGAGAGAGAGAGAGAGAGAGAGAGAGAGAGAGAGAGAGAGAGAGACAGAGAGGAGAAAAGGGAAAACAAAACAAAACAACACAAAAGACAGACCGGGAAAAGCAGAGACAGGGAGACGGGAGGTGGCGGGAGACGTGCCGTGCTGTCGGGAGCTGCCACGCTGTGTCAGGGCCCAGTCGAGCGTGCAGGACAGCAAGCGCTCCCCGGACCCCCACACTAGCCCCAGCACCACCAGCACCAGATAGGCCTGCTGGCTGCCCACCTCACTGAGGGCCAGAGGCAGAGCAGAGTGATTGGGGGGTGGGGGGGGGGGGGGGGGGTTATTGGGGTACCTGCGTGTAAGTGAGTGTGACACCCTGCCCCTCCCCACCAGACCCTGTTAAAACAACACAGGCAGCCATGATCGTAGATGTGCTTACACTACAGAAAGAAAAAGGTGAAGAGTCTTTTCAAAAAACCAGGAGAGCTGCATCCCGAGAGAGAGAGAGAGAAATGGGAAAAAGTTAGAGAAAGAGACTAGAGAGGGGAAGAGAGAGAGAGATACCGCAAGAGAAAGAAAATACATTTAGAGTAAGAGGAGGGAGCAATGGCATGATTTATGAGGAGAGAGGATACAAACCCAAGCGAACACAAAAGGGGAGTGTAGAGTCTCTTGTAGGATGCTCACCTACATACAGCCTTAGTTTTGCCCAGTCCTCCCTGCCCTTCCCTCCCTACACACACGATCTCAATGTGCGCTCAGACACACACACACACGGATCTGGTGCAGTCTTCTGTGTGCTTCCAAATGTGTTAAATTATAAAGAGTGTTGCATGAACAGACTGGAGGAGGGCTGAAGATATGAGTGGCACGGAGTGCGTCATTACAGACGGCACCATGCTGTCATGTGCCACTCAGAGTGAGGTGTGTGTGTGTGTGTGTGTATATGGGGGTGAAAAAGAATCAATGTATGTGCGAATTTGGTGTTGTTTGGTGTGGAGAATGTATGTGTGTGTGTGTGTGTGTGTGTGTGTGTGTGTGTGTGTGTGTGTGTGTGTGTGTGTAGGAATGTGTTTGCCTGCAATATGGCTCAGGCAGACAGCAACAAAATGCAATTAAGAAGAATAATGGTATTTGCCCTCTTCCAGTGGGTGACACGTGGGACGCTGATAGCCAGTGTGTGTGTGTGTGTGTGTGTGTGTGTGTGTGAGAGCGATCGCATTTAATTTTTTCGGTGGGGCCTGCAGTGATGAGGCGGGTTGGGGACCAGTGATAAGGTTTTGTGTGTTTAATGAGTCCCCTGCTCCCCACTCCCCCTCAAAACCCACCATACGACCTCACCCCCCCCTTCAAGCCCCCAACAATCTGACTGAGTCACTGACACTCACTCGCTGGGGCTTGACTTTGCCAAGGACACCTACGTCTCAAGCCCAAGTCGCACATTCAAATCCATTCAAGCAAGTTGGCCGTGACGGTTTGCTAGCTTTCTTGTTAGAAGAGTTGTGTGAGAGGGTGTTCATCTCGGAGTGTCTAGGCAGAACGTAGAGTAAGTGGAGTGTGCCGTGTGTCTCCAGGTGTGTGTGCTGCTTGTGGTGTTGTCTATTTGTTTGGGTTTTTTTAGACCATATAATCAATACATGTTTCTGCTTGACAAGTTGTGTCTGTAAGGAGTGCCATACCTTTCAATGATGTCGGCGATCACACAGGCAAACATCTGAAGCCCCTCTGGTAACTGCAGGGCCACTGCCGAGATAGAGAGAGAGTGGTAGACAGAGCGAGAGAGAGAGAGAGAGAGAAAGTGAGATAGAGAGAGAGGGAGAGTGGTAGATAGAGCGAGAGAGAAAGAGAGAGAGAGAGAGACATAGATAGAGAGAGAAAGAGAGAGCGAGAGAGGGAGAGAAAGAAAGAAAGAAAGAAAGAAAGAAAGAAAGGGGGAGAAAAGGAGAACAGATCAGTGTAACCTGTGCTTGATTGACCGGCCCTGTGACGGACAGCTCTGGACTCCTTTAATACACCTGCCAGACAGGGCGAGCAAAGCTGGCAGCTTAGCGGCATAGCGCAATGTTTGATCTTTATTTCACACAAGGTTATAGCCTACGCCTCGAAAGACCTGAAAGGCCAGGAGCTGCAGGCAGCCCGTACAAAAGGAAGCAAATTCAAACAGCTGTACAATAGACACCATCTCTCTTTCCTGCTAGATCAGTCCATATGTTTGCGATGTTTGCGATTGTATCACCATTCCAATAGCCTATGTTCTTACATCCTCAAGTTCCCCTATTCATGTCCCATCCATGCCACTCGCCGCAAACTAGAGGAGCGCTTCAAGGAGACAGACGGTCTAAGACAACAACAAGGGCCGACATACCCCTCTTCATTTTCCCCCCTCGGCCCCCGTCACAAAAGACCCAAGGTCACTCCAGGAGAGTGGTTCGAGTGACAGAGAAAGGGCTGTAAAACAAACGATGGCGGAGCAACGGCAGGAGAAGAATGGAGACGGATGGCTGGGGCAGTTTTTCGGAGCGGGGATGTGCTATGACAGCACGGATGGCTGATCAATCAGAGGCGCTATAATGAAGACGCTGACTCACGCGGCATCAGACCCAGACCATGCTGCACAACAAGAGGCCATCAAACAGACAGACAGATAAAATAAAAAAAAAACACACACACACAACTAGGACTTTATCATTCAACATTACTGCATGCAATGTGAACACAAAAACGCAGAAGTGACACAAAAATCATAACCATATTTAGAACAATTACCTACACTGGTTAACTACAGCAACTGAAATAAAATTGAAACATTTTCTCAATGAGGGGGAAAGGGGTGATTTATACGTTGGCTCAATTCATGTTGTTTTCATCTTCACAGGGAATAAGGAACATGTATCCCATTTGGCATTTTGATCAGATAGAGAGGGATACAATGATTATCTCTATGACGACTTTGGCGAGTCACACAATGACTGACACCAGAGGATGAGATGTGGAGATGAGAGCAGCAGCAACAACTTAGGAGACAGAAGTGCAAGTGTGGGCATATCACACAAATCTCACAGTGTGAAACAGCGCGAGTCTCCGGAGAGGATTTATCCAACGACAAACCCCCACCACAGAGCAAGACACACACACACACGTGCGCACACACACACACACACACACACACACACACACACACACACACACACACACACACAGGAAGGCTCTTTATGAGGAAATGGCAAGTTCCAAAGTATCCTGAATCATGCTGATGCACATCCAATGCATCCACATGGACTACAAATCGGCAGCGATCTGTCAGATGAGTGACAAGTAAGCAGAGCTGAACTCACAACAACATTTGACAGATGCTTAAAACTGTTTTAATTTAATTTTCTGAAAAGAAGCCCACTTACTTGCCATGCAAACACCATTCATTACACAGTGTATCATTCCATTGTTTGAGGAGAAATTAATCTTATTGCGTGTGTGTGTGTGTGTGTGTGTGTGTGTGTGTGTGTGTGTGTGTGTGTGTGTGCGCGCGTGTGAGTGAGTGAAAGAACATTTCTGTGTATGTGCATACAGCACATGAATTCACATCAATCTCAGGGCAGCATCTGAGAAGCTGTCGTCTTGGAAACAGACCGATGGTCTTATTGCTGGCACAGTAACGTGCTGTGTAGGGCGATGATTGAAACACTCAGTGAATAACAGGCAGCCATTGCAATCAGTCTCTAACAGGAATACAGAATGGACTGTGATCATCCACTAATAGGCCATTATTATGCTTGAGAAGAATGTCACAACCCTAGGTAGGGCCAGGTAAAAGGCCAAGATACTTCAGGAGAATGTCACAATCCTTTATTATTAGTTTCATAGTATTAGACAGACATAACCATCCATTGGTTATTATTTAGGATGAAGACAGCCATACATATAGCCATACACTGGTTATTATTAACTAACAATATTAATTAAATTAATATAATGCTGATGTATAATATATAACGAATAATGAATATGATGCTGAATATGAAAGCAATGCAAAGGCTTACGACAACCGCTGCTTGACCTTCACAACAGTGTTACCTTTATCTGCCTCTGTAACCATAACAGTATTAATTGTAGGCGGGTACCTACAGTATCTAAACCAAAAGTCAAAAACCACACTGGCACTCCTGTAAGTGCTTTTGTCTGTGAGGCTCAGCTTTTGACACCTAAATGAGCCTGGGTTATTGGGGACAAAGAGAGGCGGCGGCCCGCTAGAATTTCTTCTAACTGCAGACTGGGGGCCACCCATTTATTAACTGCCCGGCCCAGCTAAATAGGCAGCAGCTGGGAGGACTAGGCAATAAAGCATTAGAGAAAACAAGCAATCCGTCTGGGACAAGGAGGGAAGTTAGGGGTGGCCGTGAGGAAGTGATGGATGGAGAGGCGGAAAGGCATGCGATGGGGAGGCGTGTGTGTGTGTGTGTGTGTGTGTGAGAAAGAGAGTGTGAGAGAGTGTGTGTGTGTCCATCCGTGCATGTGTGTCCATCCGTACGTGTGTGTGTGTGTGTGTGTGTGTGTGTGTGTGTCTCTCTCTGATGAAACGCTAAAGGATTGGCCTCCTTTAGCGCAGACAGACACAGACAGGTCATTACCTGGGAAAGGGCGAGTTTATTAACAGTAAAAGGTTACTGAGCTCACCGGAGCCTTGGCTGACAAATCGCTCCATCCATCCATCCAGTCAGTGAACGACAAGCTCCCGGAGTAAAGAGCAGGCCGGCCTCTGAGTATACACACATTTGTAAGCCGCAGGAGCATAAATGTCATAAGAGCACGAATGAATGCCAATGCTTCAGATTATCTGAGACGAGGCAGATGTGTGCGAGTGTGTGAATAGGCTGTAACTCACACACATACATTGCACACACACACACACACATGTGCTTCATTTGAGCTGCAGCCAGGTGACTCTACATTTAAAGAACATATGATGCAGACTAATGCAACGTCCGTTTTAGTCAGTGCTGGGGTGAGTGAGTACTAGTGAGTACTAACCGGTCCCTAAAAATCCCTCTGAACAAGAGAAAACTCTCTACCATTCACTGTAAGAAATAAATTAAACCCTTCCATAATTACTAAAAAACATTTGGAACATAAAACTGAAACTTTGAAAGTAATTTCCGTACTGTAGCTGATAGAACTTGCACTCCACAAAGCTGAGAAGCTGCTAAGTCTGAGGTGTTCCAGGGAAGAAAGTGTGTTAACAATGCTAGTGGTGTGGAGACGTTCAGTGTCTGCCTGCAGGTTCATATATGAGAAGTCATGTATAATTCATGGCCAAGCAAACCTGAGGATGCTGGTGAGAATCACACGCCAGACTTTACAGTTCTTGCACTATTTATACCACGTGCTTAATGCAAATATATACACACAAGACATGGGAAGGCAAATGTATCAAGTGCAACAATGTTATGAAGACTTTGTCAGGGTCTGTAAAACTGACAGGCAGGCTACAGGGCATGTAACAGAGGCACTCCATTCACAAAGTGAAAGCAACAACAATGAGCTTACATTATAATCACTGGGACTTTACCAGATGTAAGGGTGGCGCATACATTGAAAAAAATTACACCAGTCTTCTAAAACTATTTTTGCGCACCTGGTGTAGCCCGGCTATTAGACATACCATCTGTGAGTCACTGATCTATTATGCTGCTGTCGTTATTCAATCATTTTCGAAGGGGAACAAATCTTTGATACACATAATCAAAGATCCTAATGTTATTCCTTTTCCACTTTCATACAGAACAGAAAAATACATTTACCTCTATGAACTTTATCTCTTTTCAGATATTTTTCCCCATGTGGAAGAATTTTGGTAGCAGCGGTCTGTGATAGTAAGCTAATACACCTTTTGTTTTACTAAAAAAGTAGCTTGGACTAAAGTATGTAATTTGATTTGCTGTTGAGTCTAAATATCAATAAGCTTTTACCAGAACCACAGACTGCATCTTCAAAGGTAGTATATGCTCAGCTAGTGAGATAAATGATTCCAGAGTGCCCATCTCAAGCAGATTGGGGGCCATTTGTACACCTCTCCCTTCACAGAAGTAAACAAAGTGTTTGGCTAATGTGTCAAAAGCTAAATTTGTTGCAAAAGCTGGTTAATTTGTTAATGCTAAATTTAAACCTAAACTCAAGAGACACATAGCATGGGAGTTCATGTCGTCTCCACAGACATGGTAGTTTTCTAGTTTCCATTGTTCCTTCATATGCCACCCCCACCCACTCCTACTTTTCACAGGTACAATTCAGTGTGCAAGACTGAGCAACCAGAAAAGCATGAAGGCACTACAGTGCATCTTACAATGCAACACAGGCTGCCACAGTTTTAGCCCAAGCCCAATAAAAAAACATTTCTACATCCCAGTTCCCACACTGCGTGTGCACGTGTGCATGTGTAAAACATCGACAGCCATTACCCTGATAGCCATCACAGCCTTCAGTCACTCAAAGCTGAACAAGTTTCGTCATGAAAGGGACCCTGATTTGGTTCATTTGGAAGGGATGATTAGGCGGGTAAAATCTCGGCGAAAATGGAATCAATGCCAACAATGAGCTGGATCAAGGAACGGGAACAATTATGTGTCACGGAGGAAGAGTCTGGCACCGACTGCCAAGAAAAGGATTCAGATTAAGACAGCTTTGATGAGAGATACCCTGTGTGGTGCATTTAGGCTTCATTATCGCAAAAGATCTAAGGCTCAGTAACAAAAAAAGAGAGGGAGAGAGAGAATAAATCCTATCTGAAGCCTGCCCATAACTTGCAATAGTGGGATAGAGAAGATAAGACCACAGACTTGCTCACAGACTACTCGATCAATCTCTGCACAATCCCAGGGTGAAATATCTCCCTGCTTAATCTTGAGAATTATGTCAGTTAAAAATTCCCATTCGAAGGCAAATTGATGATGTCTGATCGAGCACTCTGTGAAAACTGTTCAGACATAGAGGTGCACGTTTGGTAAATGTAATATGCCAATAAGAGCATAACTAATGTGTAGTAGAGGCAGTAGGAGCCACAAATCTCTGTCAGCCCCCAAACAAACAAACAAACACAAATCACTCCAACTTTTTGCTTGACTAAAATTAGACACGGAGTGGCTACAGGGTGACTCAGACAAAGCAACAGAAGGCAGAGGGAGAGAGGGAGAGAAAGAGAGAACCACATGGAGAGTGGCAGAGTCACTCAAAGCTAGAGTGGGGAGGGAGAAGGGTTGTGTGTGTGTATGTGTGTGTGGGGGGGGGGGGGGGGGGAATGGGGGTGAGGGTGCTGTGCAGTCGATAAGGTGATCCTTGACCTTGCAGCCCAGTGAGACCTCAGGCTTGCTCTAATGAAATCACACAGTCCCAAAAAAAAAGCGGGGGGAAAAGCAGCCTTTCCTCTCCCCACCTTCCCTGAGGAGCCCTAGAAACACACACAGCCAGGACAGAATTCTCCCCACAAACCACCTGCTGAAGCACACCCCCGATGAAACACTTGTTTGTTGTCGTTCGTATCAATAGGAAGTCAGAAATTTGGCAGATTATCCAGCTCGGCTATTTGCTGGTGGCATGTTGACAAAATATTGGCACAGCATCCAAAACCGTGGAAATGCCCTTGGTTCTCGCTCCTGCTCAGCTACGTAAAATTATATTTCCACTGGTACATTAACAACACTGCTGTTGTGAACCAGGTACAATTTTTTTCATTACCGTACTCCACCTTTACTGAGAGTTAGAGTGTGTGATGGTATGAAAACTGACTCAGTCAACACATTGTTACTTGTCTGTTGGTGTGGATCATGGAAATTTAAATGTGTGAGTGAGAAGGCCAAAGATTGTGGCAACGACACATACAACCTGTTACGACATTTAGAATATCCTAGGTGACCATTCACCAAGGAAAGGCAGACAATCAATTCCTGCAATTAAACACACTAAACGCTGATCAAAAATAAAAGCCAATACACTGCAGAGAATGCTGCAGAATTTTTGGACACCGTAGGGGGTAACAGCACATACTACCCATAAGCTATGCTTAATATTTCCACTTGAGGTTTGCTTTTATAGGCATCTACTTTTGGTATCATCTTCAAATTCCCTTTGATGGTATATGATCATGTGAAGGACAGATGTGTCATTGCAACTCATAACTATAAAACCAAAGGGCATTAGTTAGCAACCTGACAAGATTGTATCAGAGTGCAATGTGATGTTGCTAATGTTTGCAATGCTTTTCTATGCCATTTTGGGTAGTGAGCTTCCTAGTTTTAGACTCAAATTTCTCACCGCTACTGTGATACTATTAATCATACTGTACAACCTTTGGGTTATTTTAACTAATGCCAAAATAACACCACTTAAATCGTACAAGCCTATGTTGAATGTGAAGCATTAAGAATTAATTTCAGAGCTAATGAGTAACGGCGAATGTGTTTACTACATCATTAGTGTATAATTGGGTTGGGATAAGCGGAGAATTGTCTGTGTTCTTTGCACAATAAGGACACTGACAAGTTCAGAGTTTTTCCTTCACAAATGGTCATCGATTGTTTTTAACTATAGATTTCCCATGTTCCTCATTTTCATTGCATGACCTTTGAATCAGGATCATTTCTCTCTCCCTTGTCAAAGTCCATCTTGTTTCCCTAATTTTGCCTTGTGCCCATATCCAAACTAATGAGGTTGACTCATCTGTAGGCTATGCTGTGTGCTAAGCAGTTGGGTGACCTTCATTGGAGGGTGTTACATTGTATAGCTACAATTAAGCGGATTTCTAGGTTTCTTATGGCTGTGTCAACCTTTTGTCCTTTCTACAATATTACTGATAAAGTGTTTCACTTGTTTTTGTGAATGTGAAACAGTGGAACTGTGTTGTTGAAGTTGGGGTTTGTGTTTTTAAAAACTGTATTTTTATTTAGTGGTAGGTATAGGCTGGCAGGCCGCAACCAATACAGTATATGATGGCTAACTTTTTATTGGGGCAGGTGATGTTAGTGATTCTATATTCCACATGGCTAAACATGATGGTCAGGACTTTAATATGCCATCCATGTTTAAGGCTAGGTCTAAATTATGTCGGATACAAATGTACAAGCCCATGTTCCCTTCCCTGATTCGTTGTGCTCGTTTCAAACAATTTCTGTTTTCTTCTAACCACACAGCCAGTCCTATTCTTCATATTACATTTATTTATCACAATTGATTTACCAGTGAGGAACAACATTTAAGCTACAATGTAATAGGAGACCTAAAGATGTAGTAAGAGTAAACAATAAGAACTCACTACAAAGACACAAGAAAAAAAAACAGATAATAGTGCGGAAGATTTAGGTAGAGTGACTTGAGGATAGAAGCAGCTGCAGTGCAAAATTCTGATGCAGAGGACAGTGTGAGATTTGTCTCAAATCAAAACAGCAAGCAGCACAGTAATGCATGTTGGTATAACCCTGGGGTGTCAAAGATCCGGACACCAGCAGGTTTCATATCTCCCCCCCCCCCCCCCCAATCAACCTACCACTACAAACCATCCCTATTACATTATGTTGGAGCGGCCTTATACTCCTTATGCTGGTCATTCCATGTCAAATCAGATAAGGTTGTTGCTGCACAGCATCTTTTGTTCAAACCTTCATCTACTTCAAAAATGGGTCCCAAAACCAAGGCCTGTAAAATATTTCTGTTCAAAATCCTATGTCTTAATATTATTTTCAGCCCTTGAAATTACTTTACTTTTACAGCCTGAAAATCACATTATCTGGGAAGCAATGTTTTGCCATTAACATAATGAAAAGTATTATTCATAGGCAGCCCAAACTTTTAAAGGGGGAAGACAAACATGTTCTCAGTTAGACTGAACCATTAAAAGTTTGTTCGCCAGATTTGGAAAAAGTCCAAAAAGAATGACATTAAGGGTAGTATTTCTTTATGTACGCATTTGGTATCAATCATAATTTTTTTCCCTTTACGTACTATATTTTATTAATGTTGTACCAATATTTGAGCTATCTACATATAATGGACTTGAAGATTTTAAGGATTAAACAAGGGGAAGTCAATTTCATAGGATTAAAATGGTATGTGGGGTAGCTAGTAGGCACGGCTTGAAAATGTATGTGAAAGTAGCTCAGTTTATGGGCATTTAGTGTACAAAGTGCCAATGATGTATCATAAATAAATAAATCATTGTTTTGCCTCAGAGACAAGAATGAAAATGCATTGTATACAATGCAGGGTTTCCCGCAGCACTTTGCAGTTAAGGCGGCCGCCTTTGCAACACACGCCTGCTGCCTTAACTAGCCTATGTCGTAAAAAAAAAAAATATATATATATATATATATGAGCGATGTCCGGATGTCCGCCGTGTTACTCTAGGCCTTCTGTTATGAGCGATGTCCGGATGTCCGCCGTGTTACTCTAGGCCTTCTGTTTTCTCCCTTTCATTTCAAACCGTGACCAACGCCAGTCTCCCTTCTCTGCAGATTGCATACAAAATAGTAATAAAAACGTGCCATGAATTGGAAGTTTTTACAATCTTTAAATGCCGTAAATCCTGATTTACTTGGGCTGCACAAACCACAGGGCTTTATTTGGGGCAGGCTTAATCGAGGCAGGCCTTTATTTCTAAGTTTTATTGTGAGGCATGCGTTTCGTTTGGAGCGGCATACCAGCGGTAGGCTATCAAAAGCATACGATTTTCGGTTTGGCTTGGGATTTAATTTACTTTTGGACTGTTTGATTATATTGCTATAATTTGATGGCTCACTATTATGTTTCATGTAGTTCAAGGAATGTCAGGATTTCCACCCGCTGTGTTTATTGAGAGACAGGTAGTCGCTTTAATTAATTCATTGAAAGTGTGCTGTGCTGGAATGGAAACCTTATTGAGTATAGCCAAGTAGGCCTAGCCTATGCCTACGGTGCCTAAATTGAGTTATCTTTTTTTTTTATGCATGAATTAGCCTACTTTATCAAATGTATTTATTAAATTCGTAGGCTGGAATGCCTCGAGGCAAATTGTGTTTAAATGTAGTGGCTTCATCCTCTGGCAAGCTCAGAAGGGGACGGCAAGCGACTGGTAGCTTGAGAGCGAAGTGAAGGACAACGACTTTTCATTGCCAACAAACCAACCAACAATATAAAATATTAAGAAGAGCTCTTTAATTTCATTGAGTTAAATCTAAACAATGCCTTTTAGTGCTCGTGGACTGATATACAGAAGGCTACTGGCAATTGTCATCCCGGCCATAATTTGAGGATTTACGGGTAGGATATGCCTCCGAATCGTGTGATGCGTCCGAACTGCAGCATCTGGTGGTTGAATGTCATCGCACTATCCATCATCGCTCGCCAAACATTCTAATCAAAATTGTAAATCTTATACAAAAGTATAAAATAATCTAAACTTCATTCACTCTCTGTGTATAGATCAAGACAGACTTGCGGAACAGGCTGCAGGGCAACGGTCTGACAACGGTCTGACAGTCTGCATGGAAATAAGCATAAATGGTCTGCACTTGTAAAAGAGTGCAATTACCAAAGGGCCCTTGTTGCACTTTCTTTTGCCCCCCGGACGGCAAAGCCCACCCTACCACCTTGACTAACTCATTTTCATCTGCAATGAAACCAAGTAAGTAAGTGTATTTGTGTATGAATGAAACATGGTACCACTGCCACTTTATACACAAAACAGACTGAGCTGAGAACTGAGCTATTCCCACATTGATTTTCGTGTTCATACTAGCTACCATCTTCATGTGCATTTGTTGCAAAGACCTCAAACGTTGGCTCAACATTTATAAAGTATTGTATTTGCAGACAAAATAATGATTGGTGCAAAAATGAGCTTACAAGACCCTCAATATCACCAGTTTTGCATTTTGTTCCTTATCTAGGGCCTTATAAAACAAATGGCCATGCTGTACCGAGTCCATTCATACTTAGAAAGTTTGTGCAGGCTAGGAACAATACTTTTCAAGATGTTAAGGCCCAAACATGGCCTCCAAGATAAGGCAAGGAAAGAAAAAATTATGCAAACATTGGAATTTAACAAAAAATATTGTGCAGGTCTTAGTTTTAGACCGAAATATTAGGCAGCAACCATTTTCCTGGATTCTGTCTGATTTGACACAGAATGAAGAGTACCGGTATATATGACAGCAGTACATTATAAACCTATAGGTAGTATAGGTATGTCGTTTGATTACAGGTGGGCGTAATATCAAACAACAATCTGATAAAATGGTAATGACCATGAGGTCTCATTCCAACAAATTCGGGCCACTGCCTAATACGAGTCTGACACCTATAACCCCTCAACATCTGTATATTTGTAGCAGTATGTCTGTTTGGATAAGAAGTCTTATTTCTCCACTTTGTGAACACTAACACTCTCCTACCATTCTGCAAACACTTCACTTTTGCCTCCCTATTATCCTGTCATTGAAAAGCAGAATGCTCCTGTATGCCAGTATCTAGCAGCTCTTTGGACATCAGGTTGACAGACACAGTTCACCGCAGTACACCAATCAGCTTATCTCCCAATATAATGCAGCAACCCCCCTCACCCACCCACACAATTAATATACTGTAGCGTCGGTGGTGTATGTCTAACGTTGAATGAGTGTCTCCCAGAATGCAGTGCGAGTGAATGCTACAAGGTGTAATATCGGTTATAATAGTTGTAGTTGTGTTTACCATGTTGTGTATTTGTTAGCGTGTTAGTCTCTTTGGTTGTACCTCATATGCTTATCCCCATGTAGATGTGTGTGGTAAACCCTTGTTGTGTGTTGCATGTGCGGCTGAGACTACCCCTGTGTTGCCCCATGTAGTTGTCTAAGTGTGTCTAAGTCTGCCTGTTCCAATAAATGGCCGTCCTGGCCAAAGGTGATCTTTATCTGAGGGTGAGATCGCTACAATACCTTTTTTTATTACTACTATTTAATTTATTCTCTAAAGTTGAGCTGGCTCCTGAGCAGAAAAAAATCATGATATATCATTTTATGAGTACACAATAAACTTGAACTTGAGATAGAAATGGCATAAAAGCACACTAACACACAAAACTTGCTTTCGGCTTTTTTTTTCCGGCTCACCTACTTTTAAAAGGTTGGTAGGACTACTGACACTCTTTTATTATGGTTATTAATTTACATCAAAGTGTTAGCAATTTCCGCATCGTTTCATGCGCTCAAGAACCCCTGTTTTGGAATGACCCTACTGTCCCCTATTTTCTGCAAAAGAGTATATACTTATACTTTCTTGATTAAGGCTTTCTTGCAAGTAATTTATATTCATCCAGCATACAGGTTGTTTGTAGCCTATCATCTTCAAAAAGAGCATGAGTATAAGTAAGTATATATATACTCTTTTGATCCCGTGAGGGAAATTTGGTCTCTGCATTTATCCCAATCTGTGAATTAGTGAAACACACTCGGCACACAGTGAACACACAGTGAGGTGAAGCATACACTAATCCCGGCGCAGTGAGCTGCCTGCAACAACAGCGGCGCTCGGGGAGCAGTGAGGGGTTAGGCGCCTTGCTCAAGGTTCTTGCTTCACCCTCCGGTTACAAGTCCGAAGCGCTAACCAGTAGGCCACGGCTGCCCCACAATATGCAGTACAAACGTTCCTTTCCCTGTCCATACACCAAATTCAAATGCTAGCTATAGTACATGCTACATAAGCCATGTAGGCCTAAAGCTACAAACTGACCAATATATGGGCATTTGTGGGTAATTTGTGGGTGTTTTTGGGCAGTAACCAGGCCATGCTGTTGGAGGTGCAAACAAATGCTGCATTGCCATGGAGATCACATAGAAAGGAGCTGGCTCAAGGGTTATAAAAGTATTTTTATCATATTTATTTGTATAATGAAAGCACTTTTTATAGCCATCCATCATGTGTGTTCACTTCTGGTTCCTTGGCTATCATTTTGGTAACCATAACGGGCGATTTGTTTGACGTCTTAGAACACTGATCATATGAGGTGCCAAATGTTGAGTTACTCCAGCCTAGCTTTTTTGACGTTAATCACTCCTATGATATATTGCTATTGTCTATCCAAGTGTCTATTTCGAGGTTAACTGATGGTCAAATCAACCAAGACTCCGATATTGTTTGCACCTCCAAGTGGTCTGTGTGTGAAATAATCGACAATGCATTTGTGCATTGACTACGATGTCAAAAAAACTGTCAAAAACCATAAAGACAAGGAATCCAAAAAACTATACAAAGGAAAAAAGCTAAATTCCCTTACTGATGTCAACTGTAATGTTGTGATGATGTGTGTTAGAACAAAAGGCATGATTGTGTCAGATGGGCGGCAGGAGTTGATGACAAAGACGCATCTGGTTAGGTCATTATTAAAGGTAAAATAACAATAACACACAATCAAAATAACACACACATTACTATTATGACGTTAAGTTTTGTATTTCTCTGTATTTCATGCTTATATTGGTAAATTAAAAGTGAATCAGCAGCATCTCTGACAGGCTGATTATTAAAGTTAACCACACACACACACACACACACACACACTACATTTAGGCTACTTTGCGTCTAGCGAACAGCAGGCTCGACCCCGGACGAAGGTGCAAACAAATGACTTACCCCTCTTGGCTTTAGCTTGACGCACTCTCCAAACTGTCTTGTGAATTTCAAAGTTGTAGTTTGCTGGTAACGCACGAATAGCCTCCTGCAACTCCGGGTCTGTCAAAATCTCATCCGGGATCTGGTTTGCCACTCGCCTAGGACCACGCACTGTCAAGGATGACAGACACACTTATCAGCGCCTGCTTTGCAACTCAGAATATTATTTGGCTGTTTTTTTATATCCATAATAGATTGTCGTAAAGTATTCTATTCGTACAACTGTGTGTTCGACTGATTTGGACTGTAGCCTAGATGATGGCTAGCTGGCTGCCGCTACAACGCTATGTTCAGAAGGAATGAATGCCTTGAGTAATGAATGACATTATAGTAGGCCTACAAATGATAAATGTGACTTCAACAACCTTCCCATTCCATTTTGTGACTATTTGCAATGTGCATCCATCATAACCTACCGTTTGGTCTTTTGGTTGTGGCTACTTGCACCTCACCCATGAGCGCCGCCATGTCTTCTAAACCAAAACACGTGGGAGGGTAAAGACAGCATAAGTCGAGTATCGAATTGCGAAATCAATCATCGATGCAATCGAACACAGTCCAGAGTCTGTGAATGGATCCTTTACGCTCTTGTCACAGAGCCGCCGTGACAATTAACCCAGTAGCCCAATAATTTAGTCGGCAGAAGTAGGCCTACTTGTTAAATCTGTGTTGTTCAGATGGTGTGGATGGTTTTGTCCATAATAATTTAAACATTTCATCTCGGCTCTGTTTGCCGAATAGACTGCTAGAATTCGATTAAAAACCAGGCTGAAGTCTAATATTCATTTGCCTTGTTTTTCATTTTGAGAACAAGTGGACCAATTACCTAGCCTACTACGTTTCAATAATGTCAGTGTTATGCTGTGTCATCTGCTTTCAGTGTAATCTATGGGTCTAATGAAGGTGAAATGATGTTTGCAATTATAGCCTACAATAGTGTGTGTGTGTGTGTGTGTGTGTGTGTGTGCATGTGCGTGTGTGTGTTGCCAACAGTGACAGTTGAGTCACGGACAAAATGATTCATTTGCCAAATATTAGTTGCATAGCCTAGCCTATTGATTTGATGAAGATGCTCAGGCCTTTTATTGATGTTCATGTTTGGCTTCATTATGTTAGACGTGACCCCAGACACTGAGTTGTCCGTTTGGAATAGATATCCAAATCCTACACTCTTTTATAAAAATGTGGTGGCCTGTTGTAGGACACAATTGGTCATCGTTTTGAACTTCAATAAACATAGGCCATCAGATTGTATCCATTTAGGCGAGAAGTTGCTGGTATCTGACGATGCCTCAAAAGGATAATGATTAGTTCAGTGTCGTGTATTGGCCTATATTGTTTCTTAAAAACATAACTGGCCAAAAATAGGCTAGCTGCCTGGTTATATAGCCAGTCATGCACCGTTACCCAACACAGTCATCTGAATGAAGAATTTAGCAGTTTAGCAAAATTAGGTTATGCTGGGTATGCGCAGGCCTATAAGCAGCATTGATAGGTATATTTCACGATGGTAAATTTGTATTGCTGTAAAGAAAATCATGTTCATTCTGCGTTTTCCTTTTTGAAGTTAATACTTCACTAAAGTTCGATAATGTATTTATTTTCCTTAGATGCATTGCGGAATGCAGCGACCACAGTTTTGCAGTAGAAGTTATATTTGCACAAACAACTATAGCTTACTGTCCACTGCCCTAAAGCATTCGAAAGGCATGCCTTATATACTATTCGCGACGGGCGCACATAACCGTAGCCTACAGATCACCGGCGCTGCTCAGCTGGATGCCAGCGAAGCGCACCACATCCACTTGGCGCTGTGAGGGGACACAGCCGGACGGCAGCATAGTTGGGTCCTGGTGAAAAATGCAGAAGTCAAGAAACGCGTAGAGGATATTGAGAATCGAAGAATTTGTATCCCGGCGCGAATACGATCGGCTGCAGGATCTGAATAGGACGAGAGGACAGGACACCTCCCCAGACTTGCTGGAACTACGGAGTCATTTTGCGCGGCGAATCTTCATGCGCAGGTAACAGGCTCTCCAGGATTTATCAGCAAAGAAAGGACACAAAACAAAAAAGAAACCTTGGACTATTACAACATTACAGCTCAAATCATGTGTGTCCTGGGTGGTCTTTATCGACATGGAATGCACTGAGTGGTTTTAGCCGATTAAGATATCTCTGGTTGGACCCAGACGGAGTATTTCCTTGCAAATTGTGTAACAGCTTTGTTGATCACTTGCGCTTGTGTGGAGCGTAAACGCACATTGTGGGTCATCGTCTAGGTGGTGTCTCTGTCACAAGGGTTCACATAGGCTTTTATACGTTTTTTCGAAGAAAATTATGTGTATCGTCTTTTGGAAGTCTTCTACATGTTAATTATGACAATTTGACTTCACGGGATGAGAAGGAACCTTTTACGCGTCCATCGCATGAAAATCCACCATCAACTCTTTCCCAAGCTTTCTAAGTGGAGCAGGAAGGGTCCGTACTACGCGGCGTTTATTCTCCTATAAGTGAACTCTGCAACTTTGCATGGTACCACTTCCAGACCACGAAAGCTGATTTAAAGTGGAATACAAGAATAGATGATCAGCCGAGGACAGCGCCCGAAATAACAGTTTCCATCATGTTCAAAAGGGGTAAGTCTAATTGTCAAACTTTTCTTTACGATTTCATTAAGTGTTAAACAAATAGTGCACAAGGTATCCTATAGGCTACCCGTGCGTGCAAGAGGGTAAATTGTCATGTCCAGCTACGAGTTTGAGAGGAACAGAGGCATCACAGAGTCTATGCCTTATGTGCTGTTTTCAGTGTCAGTTTTATTGCTGTCTGTATATGGCTGCAACTTAGAAAAAAAAATTCTGACTGGGGGGTTGTGGAGATTACTGGAGCCTAACGTGAGAGGGCTGAATGTGCAAGTCAGACGTGAATAAAATATTAATCAATATCATGAAATATTATTATTAAGACTTAAAGGGAGGATGCCGCACTGCAGTTTATGAGGCGCTCTAACACTGGCACCCGGTATGTCTGGTTGAGTCCGGTGCCTGTTTGTCGACAATATGTTTTTTGTTGACAGTTATCTAGGTATGATAAAAAAAAATGTAAACACAAGACAAAAAGGGAAATATCCCAAAAAAAAATTAGACTAACATCGATTTCAAAAAAGGAATTGTGCACAGAGGATGACCCCTTCAAAGCAAGGAAGACTTGCTCTGTAGCATACTCGAACATAGACTATCCAAACAACAGTGAATCGTAAAAAAAGTCTTCTTTTAACTGCACCACTGGACCTCAAAAAGATATCGTATTAAAGCCATTAACTCCTTGCTTACTCCACCTGGCAAACCATCTCCATCTGGTTAGATAAACTTGCAACATTTAGCCTATTAGTAACGTTATCCAATCTCGCTAATCGCAGACAGACTAGTATTCTTATAATACTACTACTAAACAGACTAAACTTCTAATTGAGTAGACTAAATAGCATTCAATGTATTTTGACATAAACCTAATAGCTGTTCCTATGACAAACAATTATTCAGCTTTACGCCATATGCTGTGTATTGCGAAATTGGGCATTTTGACATCGCCAGCGTGAAACAGCCAATGTTGCTTCGCAGCCTAGCTACATCGAATAGAACAGCCACCAAATGTAGCCTATTTCTGTCTTAAAAATGGTCTTTGAAGGGGAGTGTTTTTTAGACATGTCCAAATGGGTAGAAATGCGTTACCGATTTCCAGCCATGACTCTTTCGGATAGGCGTTAGGAAGCTTAGTTGCTTAAATTATATATCTTTCTTGATCAGTTGATATGGGCTTTTTGCCACGAATGAACTACATATTCAATAAAACTGAATATTTGAAAGTTATGATGCA
The DNA here is from genome assembly GCF_046254945.1 of Alosa pseudoharengus. Lineage (NCBI taxonomy): Eukaryota > Metazoa > Chordata > Actinopteri > Clupeiformes > Clupeidae > Alosa > Alosa pseudoharengus. Next base: position 12,594,163 of record NW_027468598.1, on the reverse strand, counting down.
GGGGTAGCCTACACACAAACATGTATCAGGTGGATAATCTATTGAGCCCGATAAACTGATTGAGCCTTTAAAGAATTATGATACATCTTCTTGTTGTTATGTTGCTCTGCTACATTCACTGCAGATACTGTATGTTAGACTTGCAAGGTCGATCTCTGAGTAAATTCTAATGGTTCCCCTCCCTCTCTCAAGGGGCCTTCATTGTTATCCATGGCCACTTTGCTTTGTTTTCATTTAACTGACACAAAATGATTTGAACTGGGTTTTTTTTTCTTCAAAAGAATGTACTGAGCTGAATGGTTGGGAAATGTGAATGTATTTCAATCATACATTCTTTAAGGCCTGGCAACCCTTGAGTTAAACCACCTGCTTGTGTGTGGAAGTTTCCATTTTCAATCACAAATGAAAGGTTTATTTGTCATACAGGAAACTACATTTGCCAAAGCAAAAGCTATGATCTTCACAGGCTAAGGAGACAGTGTTAGCTTGTTATCTCGACAAGAAATAATTTGAGACATTCTGTACTCTGTGTCTAAAATAACACTCTGGTGAGCGGCTCTGCAGCATTCATCATAACATTTGGTGTGACACACACACACAGTATTCATCTGGAGGATGTTTAACACACACACACACACACACACACACACACACACACACACACAGACACAAAGTGTGAAGGTGCTCTTGAAGATGTGAGCTAACATTAGTCATACATTGCTTCACTGTAAGAAGATGGGTATCAGATCACTCTATTTATCTTGCATATAGTCTTCCTTAAGAGATATTTGTCTAAATGCCATTTTCCCTCCAGCTAAAGCTGATGACCAGTGTCCCTTCACTTTACTCTCAGCTCTGTGAATCTGCATGTGTGTGTGTTTGTGGTGCAGTATATGTGTAAGTGTGCATGTTGTGTGTGTGTGTGTGTGTGTGTGTGTGTGTGTGTGTGTGTGTGTGTGTCCATGCATTTGAATGTGCGATCATGTGTGTGTGTGTGTGTGTGTGTGTGTGTGTGTGTGTGTGTGTGTGTGTGTGTGTGTGTGTGTGTGTGTGTGTGTGTGTGTGGCCCTGATGAGCTTGTACATGTGGCATTCATGACATTTCCCTGTCACCAATGTTTGCCTCTGTGTGCTTGGATTGGATCTGCCCTGAGCTGTGCAGCAGTGGCCTGTAACCACTGGCTGCCTGCTTGAGCTGCTCTGTCTTGGCTGGTGGCTCCTGATTACTGTGAAAGCCTCCCCCATCCACCCAACCAACCAACCAGCCTCGACCCACCCCACCCCAGTCTCCCTTTACCCAGCCAGTCAGCCATGGAACAGACACTGGGTGCGATGTGTCAGAGGAGCGGTGCATGGTGCAGGACAGGCGATGCATATACTGCTGTGCTGTGCAATAATTGCTGCTTTTTGTCACTCTTTTGGCTTGGGTGGATAGTGGCGTGGTGCTGTGTGTGTGTGCGTGTGTGTGTGTGTGTGTGTGTGTGTGTGTGTGTGGAGGTGGGGTGACAACAAATGTGGGCACGTATTGCATCTCCTCATAAATAGTGAGAAAGTACACATAATACACATCTACATGCACACATACATACATGCAGTATGGGCCTCCACTCATCCAGAAACATCCTAGAAAGACAGAGACTTCATTTGCACTCTACAGAGGACATGATGTACATTTGCATTACCTTGCCGCATCATATTCAGATTGAAGAGTCCTTCACAATGTAATTGGTTTGTTTTGTCTGGGCTGTCAGTAGGAGCTATGGCACATCTCACTGCATATTTCTAAATGCACTGTGCTACTGTGAAGACGGTAGACTTCTGGATGTCAAACCTCCAAATCTATTTACATGCATTTGACAAATGTATTCTGTGCCTGGATGAATTCAGTTCATTTGAAATTGTGATCAGTCTCACTCTCGAAGCTTGTAGCTCAGACAAATACATTGAAGTGGAGAAGGACATTCATCTGATTTTATGCAGCAAATAGGTTTGTCTGTGGCCACATTTTTACGTTGTCTTCAGGGAGGAAAAAGTGAATCTCCACTTGAACTGATCCTGGATATTTGGTTGAACCCTCCTCTCCTACCGTGCATTGTGTGTTCAGCATGTAGTGGTTCTAGGGAAGGGCTGTAAATAAAAATAATCAACAAGCACAAAGGCTGCGGATGAGCGCAGGGCAATAAAACAGCTGTGGCCCTGTATTTCTCCTCTGCTCCAGACCTGTTCATCTATTTTCCTTTCTTCTTCCAACCTAATCTTCTCCTCTTAATATGATTTTCTTTTCATCCGTCTTTCAGTTCACTCTCTCACCCCCCTCCCCCTCCCCATCTCTTATCCTACTCTCCTTGTGTTGCAGAGTTCAACTAGTGCAATGAGTAATTACAGCATGCTACTGTGCCTTAGTGTCAGAGAGCATATATGCCCCGAGTCACATTCAGACAACTAATAAATGACATCTGGAGACTCACTAATTATGCACATGTGCAAGGAATGCACACAACACATATGTAATCTCAAAGACAACATGTCGCTGAGCATTTGTGGGTACATAAGCCCTGTGGGATGTTCGAATTGCATTCGAAGGTTTTGACCTTGTTATCCTATGTTTTGACAGCGTCTATAGCCACGTGCCGTGTAGTGCAGCCAGAAGCAGGGAAACAGTCCCAGTTTAATGCGTTTGTGTTGCACTCGAGCCACCCTTTAATCCTATCACACTGTGACGTTTGGTTATAATTTGATGCTATTGTCAGTCAGAGTGTCGCTCGTGATCGTCGGGTCTTTTTGACGGGCCCTCGATGACAGGTATGGAGAGCGCCCTTGGCAGCAAGAGGAGTGAGGAAAGCGGGGCCCGACATGAAATTGAAGAGGATAAAATGGTGAGGAGCAAAAACATAAACCTCAGACTGATCCTTTAAATCTTTCTAAGCTTTCCAGAGGAGGAGGGGAGAAAAAAACAGACAAGGAACATGTAGGGGAGGGAGAGACACTTTCAACCCCTGATGTGAAGCTTTTAACGGATTCATATTTAAAATAGAACTCTACCCTCTTCTGCTCCACCTCTCCTTTTGCGTGCAAACAGCAAGACCCCCTGAGATAATGACCTCAATATTAACCAACAATATCATCTAACAACGCCAGCGAAAAAGCCAAAAGACTTGGATTCATTAGGGTGGCCTGCTCAATTTGAAGTCAGCCTGATCCACCTTTCACCAAGCAAAGTATCTCTTGTAATTGACAGAGTATTACTCCTTATCGGCTAGCTGAGCTTCAATTACTCCGCAGCTATGGAGCTCACCTCACACCGGCCTGCATGCCAAGCAGCTGATTTGCGTGAGAGGACGCTGTCTGAATCAGAAACAAAAAAGCCCCCGACCAAAAAAACGAAAAGACAAAATTGGACGGAGCCAAAAAATGGAGCCCTCACTCGCTCGCTTTCTTGTTCGTTTGCTTGCTCGCTAGCTC